>NW_024737042.1:19960049-19971220 GCF_018991925.1 Homarus americanus
ATGTTAAACTGATTGGACGGTAGTTAGATGATAGTGATCTATCCCCCTTTTTGAAAATCGGTATCACATTTGCTATCCTCTAGGATTCTGGAAAATATCCGTTTTTAATAATTTCTTAAACAAATTTTCTATGGGCATAACTAAGCACTTCCTTACACTGCCTAGATACCCCGGCAAATATCTCTTCGCGACCTGGTGACTTATTAGGATTTAGATTGTCCCCCTTTTTTTTTACAGGATTAGCCCACCCGGGCACAGGTCACTGGCCCACATCAGGACAGAGTTGATATAATAATACTAATACTGTCGCGATCCCACTACCCTTTATACTTGGGGAGTGAAACCTACCCCAAGTTATTAACAAATAAAGGAACAAATAGGGAACACGGCAATAATTATCCCCACAGAAAACCTACTCAACTAAATGTACTTGAATAAGTATGAACAAGATGAAATAAGTAAGTCACAAAAGGGAAGATAATTAATTAATTCAATTTATGTTCTAAAGGGAGTAATGACTAGCAAACATGAATTTAAGGGAATAAGTAATTGTATATTAAAATAGGAGTGATGCCGGAAGGGCGAAAATACACCGTTAAGGAGTTAGACCAAACGAATATTACTTAACATAACTATATTACACAGACATACAAAATATATACATACAACAATCCCTACAAAATAGTTATTTCCTATCAAACAGGAGATTCCTTACCACCAGGATCCCTTCCTAGGCCTAACTAAACGTGTCACTAATACCTGATACCCCTAGGGCATTGCAGAAGACTGGACAAGGCACTTGACAAGGGTCAAGGCTAGAGAACGAATGGACACGTCTACCCTATGCCACGGTTTTTCGCTACTGCGGAAGCGTGGGGCACGCCGTGGAGGAGAGCGTCTCATATCACTTGATCCAGGACAATTGCTGGATAGTTTATATAATTAATTAATACTACTCTTGATTTGACTTAACAGAGTAAGACAATGATGCATATTAATAACATACATAAATATACAATTAACCTAAGTAACTAAGAACAATAATAATATAATAAGTACAATTAACAAGTTAATAGCTTGTGTGAAATGTAGGCGTGAACATATGCCTCACGCTATGGGAGTTCCCGAGCGCTCAGGCACGTGACACCTCCCCCAAAAACGTGAGCTTACAACTAACTGGAAGCGAAAATGGATATACAGCTACACAGTGAAAGTAATAACTAACACAATCAGTTTAAATCAATATGAAGCAAAATAATTCATAATATAAACACAAGGTACTCAATGACAATAAAACAAAAAAATAATTTGCATATAGACATAGTTTCTAAATAATCAGACTCGAGAAAGTGCATCAGCCAACACATTCTCTTTTCCGCGGATATGGGAAATGTTCAAGTTATAGGGCTGAAGTGATAGAGCCCACCTCAAAAGTCTTTGGTTGGTATGTTTCATCTTGTCAACAAAAGTAAGTGGGTTATGATCAGTGAACACTTGATCGGGATAAGCAGTGCTGCCAATATATACTTTGAAGTTTTCTAGTGCCATGATCAGTGATAAAGCCTCCTTTTCAATGGTGGCATAGTTTCTTTGATATTTGTTAAATTTTCTAGAAAAATAGCACAGCGGATGAAGCACTTGATCACTCTCACCCTCTTGCAGAAGCACAGCACCGGCGCCAATTTCACTGCCGTCGACATGGAGAGTGAACTGTTTCTGGAGGTCAGGTGCAAGTAGTACAGGAGCATTTACCAGCAGGGATTTAAGATTCTCAAAAGATTCCTGGCAAGCCGTAGTCCACTTGAAGGTTTTCTTGCCACTCAGCAGGTCAGTCATGGGAGAGGCAACGGAGGAGAAGTTTGGACAAAAACGGCGGTAGTACCCCGCCATACCCAGCAACCTCATCACACTCTTCTTATCGCCTGGCACTGGATACTGTTGAATTGCCTCAATTTTGGCTGCTATAGGCTGGACTTCCCCTTGTCCGACCACATGCCCCAAGAAAGTGACGTGGGCATGGCCGAACTCAGTTTTGACGAGGTTCACCGTCAGCTTGCTTGCAGCCAGTACGGAGAAGAGGGCTTGTAGACGACTCATGTGATCTTCCCAGAAACTGCTGAAGACGATAAGGTCGTCTAGGTAACAGCGGACACCTTTCAGACCAGACGTGATGAAATTCATGAGGCGTTGAAAGGTTGCAGGGGCGTTCCGCATACCAAACGGAAGGACTGTGAATTGGTACAACCCCTCAGGAGTGACAAAAGCAGAGATGGCCCTGGAGCGTTCAGTCAGTCTTATCTGGTAGTAGCCCTGGAGGAGATCCAACTTGGTCACGTACCTTGCCTGTCCAAGATCGTCGATCACGTCGTCGATGCGTGGCAAGGGATAACCATCGGGTTCAGTGACAGCATTCACCTTGAGATAATCCACACACAGCCGCATTGACCCATTCGGCTTTGGAACTAGAACAACAGGGGATACCCATGGACTGATGCTGGGTTCGACGAGGCCTAGCTCTTGAAGACGCTGTACCTCGGCTCGCACACACTCCCGCTTGAAGGCATTTTGACGGTAGGGACGCTGTCGGATTGGCTTGGCTCCCCTGGTCTCAACGTCATGCTCCAGCACTGAACAAGAGAGTGGGTAATCACCAACTATAATAAGATACTCCTGTAATAGAGACTTTATATTATTGGCTTGGTCACTAGAGAGATGGCACAACTTAGCACTGGGGTCCTCCAAGATAGTCGAGTTTTCAACTTTTACACTAGACCCATTCAATATTTCAGAAAAACACTGATCTTTATCATCCTTACACTCTGGCACAATGATACAATTTGGCAAGGATTGATCAACACAAGCAACTGCTTTTCCCAGGGTTTCGTTACGAACATGATATGACTTTAAAAGATTGACATGGATAAGGCGTTTTTTCTTACGCCGTTCAGGGGTGCTAATCACATAATTCACGGACCCCTGTTTTTCTAGTACTTCATATGGACCACTGTATTTGGATTTAAAGGGTGATCATGTAAGGGCAGGAAGGCCAACACCTGCTCCCCCACTTGGAATTCTCTAGGTTTTGCCTGATGGGCCTTATCAAAATGCAGTTTCATTTTCACCTGAGCACATCTTAAGTTGGACTGGGCAAGTTCTACAGCCAGACGCAACTTCTCCTTGAATTGGACCACATATGAAGCTAAGGGCGTCGCGCTCTGATCACTCAACCAACACTCTTTTAACACCTTAAGAGGCCCTCGCGCCTCATGTCCATAGACGAGCTGGAAGGGTGAGAATCCTAGCGACTCTTGTTTACTGTCCCGAACAGCAAACAAAAGCAGGTCAACTCCCTCGTCCCAATCCTTCCCAGTCTCCAGACAGAAGGTGCGCAACATGAGTTTTAGTGTCTGGTGAAATCTCTCTACCACCCCCTGTGACTGAGGGTGATAGGCCGAAGACCTCAACTGCCGGACTCCCAGGGTTTGCATTACCTGATTAAACAACCGGGAAGTAAAATTGGAACCCTGATCTGACTGCACCACTGTAGGAAGGCCTACTTGAGTGAAGAAGTGGGTTAAGGCTTTGATAACATTCTTCGCTGTGATGCGGCGCAAGGGAATGGCTTCAGGATAACGGGTTGCACAATCAATAATGGTTAGCAAGAACTGATGACCACGAAGGGTCTTAGGTAAGGGACCGACACAATCTATGACCACCTTACTAAAGGGCTCTTCAATGACTGGGATAGGCTGCAGAGGGAATGGTTTAACACTGGGGTTCGGTTTCCCCGCTACCTGACAATCATGGCAAGTGCGACAGTAAGAGCTGACGTCTTTCTTCATCCTAGACCAAAAGAACTGGGATAAAATTTTTGCATAGGTCTTCCTAACTCCTAAATGACCACCCACCCAGATATAGAATACCTACTAGCTCAGGATCCCCTGCTTGTAGCTCAATAAACTTACTCCTAGTGATGGGAGAGGAACCAAAACTAGTGACATCTGGGTTCCTATCTCCATCAGAACTAATCTGGAGGTTATCTGGTTGTAGGGAATCCTCAGCACACGCAGGGAACAACCCTGGAAAGTCTACTTCTAACTGCACAGTATTATTCTCGGCAGTGGGACAAGATGAGATCACAACATTAGGGAACATCATGTCGCCAACGAGGTCATTTCCTATCAATAGAGAGACCCCTTCTACAGATAAGCTATCTACTACTCCTAACGTGACATAGCCTGACTTTATGGATGACCGCAGGTACACTTGACAAAGGGGAATACGCGACCCCCCGGTCAAACCGTTCACAAGCACCCAGCTACCAGTATAGCATGAATCCAGGAATGGAGCAGCTTCTTTAGTAACAAGAGATAAGGCTGAGCCTGTGTCTCTCAAGAGTTTAACAGAAATGGGTTGACTGAATTGATCCAAAGCTAAGGAACCAGGAGAACAAAATGGTTCAAAGGTTGATATCATAGAAGAGGGGGAAGCATTCAGGGCAACAGTCTGACTGAGGGCAGTGACACAGGGCTCCAATAATTTCTCCGATTGCTCGGCCACCCTGACCAAAAGAGTGGGGGATCCTTGGTGAGAGGAATTTCTTTTCTTTAACTTGAGACAGTCGCTGATGACATGTCCTGGCTTCTTACAGTACCTGCAACTAGAGTTTCTCTCACCAGTAGGAGTAGATCCACCTGTCCCATGGACCATGGGCTCACCCGGGGTAGATGATGCAGAACCTGAGGGTCGGGTCGGTATGACAAGAGCAGGGACCCCGGTGTAGATGTTGGTGTGGGCCGCTTGAAGGAAGTGAAGGACTGGGACATGGGAGCATAAGACCTGGAATTTACATTTCTATTAGTTAAGGAATAATGGTCAGCCACTGGACCAGCATCAGCCAGGGTACAGATACCTCTCTGATCCAAGTGTGCTCGAATGTCGCCTGGGATACACTTTCTAACCTCCTCTAGCAGGATTAGTTCAACAAGCTTGTCATGTTCTACATGGGCAGACTCACTTTCAATCCACCTCCGACAAAGAACCTGTTTCTGCCTGAAGAACTCCACAAATGTTTGTTTGTCAGTCTTCCGGCAGTTACGGAACTGTTGCCGGTAGGCTTCAGGAACAAGTTTATAGGCGCTCAAAACCGCGGACTTAACAAGGGCATAGTCTCGACATTGATCCTCAGAGAGGGCAGAAAACACATCTAATGCTTTACCAGTGAAAGATCTATAAATAAGTTGAGACCATTGAGAAACAGGCCACTTGTTAAGTCGGGCAATTTTCTCAAAAAGAGAGAAGAATTTGTCTGGTTCTTCCTCATTAAATTTAGGAACACTGTTGAGACATTTGTCTACACTGAATGTTGAAGTATTACTACCTTGAGCCAAACCTCGTTGTTTGAGAGTTTCCAGCTCCACCTCGAGTCTTTTGAGTTCAACTTGTAAGGCCAAATTACTTGGTGTAACAATTTCCTCTGAATTTCCCGACGGTTGGGCTATGATTTCATTGTCAATAAGGTAGTTGAGGACAGCCTCTTCTAACCTAGACTTATTCATGGAAGAGCGGCCTTCTACTTCATAATAAGCAGCGAGGGATTGCCACTCTGCCTTAGTAAGCCCCTTCAGTACTTCGGCTGAAGGTGAAGCCAAAAAGCTTTCCAGGTCAAACATGTTGAACTCAAAATCGAGTAGCGAAAAAAAAGTAACAGTGGCAGCTAAGCTAACTAGCTAGCTAATTAATAATATCAAAATGCAATCAACTGTGAAACACAGCAAGGGATTAACCAAACACCTGGTACACAAGATAAGGGTTAACTCACCAGTAGCTTAAGCAATAACAGGAGCAATATTAATGAACACTGTGAACACAGCAACTTGCATCCAAAAATACTTAGCGATGAAACAACACCTGGCGAGTAACAACACTTGATATGACACAATAATGGTTAGCCCCCGGACACAGGCCCCCACTTGTCGCGGTTTCACTACCCTTTATACCTGGGGAGTGAAACCTACCCCAAGTTATTAACAAATAAAGGAACAAATAGGGAACACAGCAATAATTATCCCCACAAAAACCTACTCAACTAGATGTACTTGAGTAAGTATGAACAAGTTGAAATAAGTAAGTCACAAAAGGGAATATAATTAATTAATTCAATTTATGTTCTAAAGGGAGTAATGACTAGCAAACATGAATTTAAGGGTATAAGTGATTGTATAATAAAATAAGAGTGATGCCGGAAGGGTGAAAATATACCGTAAGGA
This sequence comes from Homarus americanus, assembly GCF_018991925.1. NCBI lineage: Eukaryota > Metazoa > Arthropoda > Malacostraca > Decapoda > Nephropidae > Homarus > Homarus americanus. The sequence continues at coordinate 19,966,319 of NW_024737042.1, forward strand.
GTTAGACCAAACGAATATTACTTAACATAACTATGTTACACAGACATACAATCCCTACTAAATAGTTATTTCCTACCAAACAGGAGATTCCTTACCACCAGGATCCCTTCCTAGGCCTAACTAAACGTGTCACTAATACTTGATACCCCTAGGGCATTGCAGAAGACTGGACAAGGCACTAGACAAGGGTCAAGGCTAGAGAACGAATGGACCCGTCTACCCTATGCCACGGTTTTTCGCTACTGGGGAAGAGTCACCACGCGGCAGAGGAGCGCTCCTCATATCACGTGATCCAGAACATTTGCTAGATAATTTATGTAATTTTTTAATACTACTCTTGATTTGAACTTAACAGAGTAAGACAATGATGCATATTAATAACATACATAAATATACAATTAACCTAAGTAACTAAGTACAATGATAATATAATAAGTGCAATTAACAAGTTAATAGCTTGTGTGAAATGTAGGCGTGAACATATGCCTCACGCTATGTGAGTTCCCGAGCGCTCAGGCACGTGACACAGTGTTGAAGAAAGGTTTCATAACCTGGACTAACAATTGGTATTTCAATAGCAGCTGAACAGTTTTGTTGTGACGCCAGCGTTAATTACGAAGTTCCGGTGTCATCATACAAGATCTCCATATATACGTAGACTGTGAAGACTTGGCACATGGCAGTTTAGCTAGCGACCCAGCAACGACCAGAGTGATAACCAATCATCAGCAGTTTCTGATCACTGGTGGAGAAACTCCCCTAGTTTGCAGTGGACTCGTCTCTCACCAAGGCAGAAGCGTCTCATCATTGCCCACAATCCACCCACTCGACTCAGAACTCAGCTTGAAGGATCACATTTTCTATACAGACGTAATACCCTGTAAAAATAGGTATTTAAATTACATAATTCTACACACATGAACACGTTCGAGAGATATCTTCACACCCATAGGTTCGTCGGATAGGATTATTTCAATGATAAAGTGTCGAATGTAAGATTAATGTATTGAAATCCTATAATTTACAGTGGTTTATAAGTGTCTGTCTTCTTATTGATAGTTTAATAATTAACTACAATTCATATTCATTTGTCTTGTAAATGAGAGGCAAGTGATCTACTTACTGTTAAGTATTCATTGACCCAAGGGGGCTAATAGATAATTTCTAAGTTTTCCATGTCTAATGTAGATGAAATCGAACGCTTAGCGCAACTGTTTGCTTACAACCAACTGGTCGATGATCAAGCCCAGACTGACATAGATTTTGAGTATGGAACACAGTTAAATGAGTCGGTAGGAAGTAGTGAGAAAGTTATAGACGAATTATTTGACGACTTAAACCGTCGTACCCTATGGTCTGGTAATTACTATAGTACCTCACCTAAGTATACTAAAGCAGTTACCCCTGTTACAGGTGATAGTGTGTCTGTTGCTAAATCGGTAACAACCTTATTAACCCAGCCTTCTGTTAGGAGTAAGAATACTAACTTGCTTAATACTAACACTACAATGGCGTCCTCTAACCCTCACACCAGTACTACTACCACACCTAAAGCTGATAATGTTATTAATATCATGCAGCGCGGCGACTATGTTCGAAATTTCACGGGACAAGACGATTATAGGGTCGCACATTTTACTGAATGGCGCACATGCCTCCTCCCAGGCTCCTTATGCGGCACACCTAGCTCCGATTGCTCCTCCGCCCTGACATATAAACAGAAAACATCTTTCGATCTTTGCTTCAATAAATGTAGCCCGTAATGGAAGATTGTTTTCAGCTTCGAGGTAATAGTGCTAATTTTAAGGCCACACCCGGTGCAAAGCCATTCTCAAGGTCAAACAGAGAGGTAGCCAAAGCAGCACCTCCTCCTCCTACCCAGAAAGTGGGCAAATGGTGCGCTCTTCACAAATCGACATCTCATAGTTCACATGAGTGCGATATATTAATAAAGGCTAGGGGAGTGGACCTAAGTGAAACGGAGGTGTCGTATAGGCGCAAGCAGAAACGTCCCCAGGACAAGTCATCGGGGGAAGACCAGCGCACACCACAACAAGGAGAGGGATAGATAGGGTAATTCCCACCCCTCCTCACAGCACTTCTATAGCGGCCTCATTAGTAGCGGCGCTTAGCAAAGTGGAAGTGTTGTCAGTGCCGGTGAGAGTGGATAATACCAGATTGGCTCTTGATATAGACACAGGTGCTTGCGCTAATGTATTGGCCTTGACATCATATCACGAGTTACAACGTAAATTCCCTCACCGCAACTTCAAATGGAGGCCTAGTAACGCTGAGCTCGAAGGAGTTTCAGGTACTCAGCTGAGCATCAAAGGAATGGTGACGTTACCACTCAGATTCTCAAGACGTGGTTCTCCCTTCTACGCGGACTTCTATATAGTCCAGCAGTTTAATTTGCCAGCCGACGGGTTACTTGGTCTACCAACTCTTCGAAAGAACATGATAGATGTTCTTCCACGTAATAATAGTGTTACGTTTAAAGGTGTTTCCTACACAGCAATGAGTCATTCTGAACCTATGCTCACAGCTAGGACGAAAGTGTTGTCTACCAATCCTATTAAGAGGAAGGCGGATCGTGCGTCAGAGATACCTCTTGACCTCAACCACACACTTTCCCAGCGTGATTACAGCAGCAAGAGTTGGACGATCGTACCAGCAGTGTTGAAGAGTACTCTCCATTACCAAAATGAGGAAATCACCAAAGCAACTGTCGAACTACCCAACGTGTACACGGGCACAGATGTTGTGTGTCTCCCGGAAACATGCAAGGTAAAAGGGCTGTCATGTGAATCTACCCTGAGCACTATACGCCCTGGTGGTTTGACCGACGTACTGATTCTAAATCGAACAGGCGTTCAACGAATCTTAAAGAAAGGATGTTATTTGTGTGATTTTCTAGTATATCACAACAATGTCGAAGTGCAACCTACTAAATTCCCAATTCGAGGTACTGTTGCGAAATGCCAACAGACTCGACTGGCCAGGATAGATCAAATAGCGCCTCATGTTAAGGGGATCGATCATCCCCAGGGCAAGTCACGCCTTTTAGAGCTGCATGCCGACTATAGAAATATAGTAGCCTTGCCAGGGGAAACGCTAGGTCAGACAGATTTAACATCCCATCATATAGCGTTAAAGGAGGGAACCAACCCTATTTACGTACCAGCTTATAAACTACCTCATAGCCAGCGTGCTGTAATGCAAGATATGGTGCAGGGTATGTTAGATGAGAATGTTATTAGACACTCAAAATCCCTCTTTAATAGCCCATTATTCCTCGTCCCGAAAAAGGATGGTGGATGGCGCCCTGTTATAGATTTCAGGCGCGTCAATGATCAAACGATCCCTGATAGGTACCCTATGCCTATCTTGAGCGACATATTGCAATCCTTAGGCAAGGATAATGCGGTATTTAGCAACTTAGATTTGCTTAGTGGGTATTGGCAAATACCACTCGATGAAAAATCACGAGAAATCACGGCATTTAGCACGCCTCTAGGCCACTTTGAGTTTCTACGAATGCCATTTGGTCTCAGAAATGCCCCACTAACATTTCAAAGAATGATCAACACCCTGTTTGCCGGACTAATTGGTAACACAGTCTGCGCTTATTTGGATGATCTAATAGTAGTCAGTAAGGACGTCGATTCCCATCTGATTAAACTGCGTGAAGTGTTGGCCAAACTTTCCACAGCAGGCCTCAAAATAAAACTCTCGAAGTGTGAGTTTTTAAAATCCAGAATCCATTTCCTTGGTCATGTAGTTGACGGTGAGGGCATACATACAGTTAATGATAAAGTCAAAGCTGTATCTCAGTTCCCGCGTCCTACCTCAAATGATCATGTGCGTAGCTTTCTCGGCTTATCTGGATATTATCGTTTCTTTATCAAGAACTATGCAACATTAGCATCGCCCCTAACGACGTTGCTCAAAAAAGATGCAATGTTTATATGGGATGCTGAACACGAAGATAGTTTTACGGCATTGAAGACAGCACTAACCAATGCCCCGGTTCTAGCATTCCCAGACTACACTCAACCTTTCACTCTCTGTACTGACGCTTCCGGAATTGGAGTCGGAGCAGTGCTCATGCAAGAGGATACGCGTTGTAACATAAGAACATAAGAACATAAGAATGGAGGAAACTGCAGCTGGCCTATTGGCCCATACTGGGCAGTCCCGTTTACACCCAACCCCTATTGCTCATATGAGCATCCAACCTATGATTGAAGCAATTCAGCGTATTCCAGTTAATGATGATATTTGGTAATTGTTCCATTCATCCACTACTCTGTTTCCAAACCAGTGTTTACCTATTTCACGCCTAAATGTAAATTTGTCTACGAGTTCGCTCCTGGTTGGATAGTTTGAGTACCTTTGTAATGTCCCCTTTGTTTAGCCCTGCCTTCCACTTATACACCTCTATCAGGTCGCCCCTCGCTCTACGTCTCTCAAGGGAGTGCAAACTAAGATGCTTTAACCTGTCTCTATACTCAAGGTTCCTAATGCCCGGGATTAGTCTTGTCATTCTCCTCTGAATTATTTCCAAGGATTCTATATCCATTCTGTAATACGGTGACGAGAATTGAACGGCGTAATCCAAGTGGGGTCTCACAAGAGCAAGATACAGTTTTAGGATGACCTCGCTAGTCTTGTAACTAACACTCCTTTGTATGAACCCAAGTACTTTATTAGCCTTGTTACGAGCAAAACACATTGTTTACTTGGCTCAAGGTTCCTACTTATCATTACTCCTAAATCTCTCTCGCAGTCGGATTTATTCTATGGCATCGTTGTTCATCTGGTATCTGGTTTCCCTGTTTACATCTCCTATACTGAGTACTTTACATTTGTCCACGTTGAATTTATCTGCCATTTTTCAGA
>NW_024737042.1:19971320-20118411 GCF_018991925.1 Homarus americanus
CGGCAGCCCTGGTGGTGACTGTGTGGCAGGGCCAACAACGACCTTGTTCCAAAAAGGACTCGAGCCAGAAGTAGTTTTCAGCTCTGGCCGAAGACTAATGAGTAGGCGAAGCAACTGAGAACCGTGGTCTATGTAAGAGGTGAAACTACTAGTATGGGCAAAATAGTGACGAATCACCCTAGTAGATGGCGTGGACAGGTTGGTTGACGGGGCAGTTACCAGGCGAAATTCCGATTTGTGAAGAGACTCACTCCAGTATTATTAAACAACATCTTCCTTAGAGGTCGTCATGTTTCAATGATTTAAATAAATGAGTCCTGAGGACACACAGTATAGTATAACTGGTGTGGCTGTAAATTAACTAATTCCAATAAAATTAATTTATAATATTAATTAGTTAAGATTATTCTAAATAAAATCAATGAAGGTCAGGTCATACTCACCCCCTCATAAGTCCTCCACAGACTTTGTGAAGACTGGGTGAGTACATATCAGCCACTAAGTTATCCACTCCTTTGATGTGGCTTGAAACCAAATGGAATTACTGGATTTGTTGAGCCCAGTGGAGAATACTTTGATTTGCCTGCTGCATCTTGTGTAGAAACGTCAGCGGATTGTGGTCTGTGAAGATGGTGATAGCCTGTGGGTGCTGATGTAGGTGACACTCAAACCGTCTGAGTGCTAAGACGAGAGACACATTCCTTTTCTATGAAGGAGTATCCATTTTGATGTTTCTTCAGCTTCGAGGAGAAATAGGAGACAGGATAAAGTACCTTCGTGTCCGAGTTCTCCTGTAATAATACTACTCCAACCCCCGTCTCATTGGCGTCAATATGCAGAGTGAATGGTAGGGTGAGATCAGGAGATTGTAAAACAGGTTGTGAAGACAAGAAAAGCTTCAGTCGCTGGAAAGCTTCATCACATTCCTGAGTCCAGATGAAGGGGTTTTTTGAACTGGTGAGATTAGTGAGAGGAGTAGCAATGGAGGAAAAGTTGCTGCAGAAACGGCGATAGAACCCGGCCATTCCCAAGAAGCGCAGAAGCGCTTTACCTGGTGGTCGGTGTGGGAAAGGCTAGGATTCCCTCGACGTTGGCGTCCTTCGGTCGCACTACTCCTTGGCCAACGATTTGCAGATGGTGTAGGTAGACTACCCAACTATCAGCGGTTATCACAGATCATCTAGGTAGGCAGAAGTACAGGGGAGATCTCGTAGGGTATGATTTATAACTCTGAAAGGTAGCAGGGGCATTAATCATACCGAACGGCATCACCGTAATATTATACAAACCAAAGGGAGTGATAAATGCCGAAATCTCTATAGCTTTCTATGTAAGACCTATCTGATAGTAACCTTTCTGTAAATCTATTGTAGTAATGAATCTAGCAGCCAATATTATCAATAAGATCCTCAATCAGAGGTAAAGGGCAAGAATCAGGGACGGTTACCTTATTTATTTTAGGGTAGTCCGCACAAACCCGATTACTTTCATCAGGCTTAGGAGTAATAGACAAGGTGAAGAGCAAGGAGAGATACTATATTCAGCCAAATGGTGTTCAAGCAGATAATCAACTTCTTTTTTTCATAATTGCTTCCTATGAAATTAAGGCGATAAGCTGATGGTTTAATAGGCTTGACATCACTTGAAACCAGAGTTATATCATGAGCAAGGAGATTGCAAAACCCAGGAAGGTCTGCAGTAACCTTATGGTAAACTAACAGCAAATGTCTTAGATCCTCCCTCTGAGGTAGGGGAAGATGGGAAAGATAAGAGTCTGAAGAAGCTATAATGACACTGTTTTGAGGGTTGCCTGGAGACAATGCGACATTGGTGTCTTCCATATCAACTTGAAAACCTTGAGGGTCTGTAGTTAATTCCGTCACGGATTCTTGAACATGGATGTGGTTTGACATAGCTGATTTGACAATGGCAGCCGAGTATCTTTACGGCGATCAGGAGTATGCTCAATGTAATTTTTGTTTGAAAGTTACTGATACCCCACATAAGGATCTGTAAATTTACTTCTCAAAGAATGACCCGGAATGGGAAGAAAAGCCCAAACCTTTTCGCCTGGGGAAAAGGATCGGAGTTTAGTTTTAGAATGCTGGTAGAGTTTCATCTTGGTGTGGACGCTAGTTCCCTAGCTTGGGTCAACTTAGTTTTTAACTCATGAAGATATTGGGCAACTGAAGGGCTTCCAACAGGTAAGGCGGACGAATGCCGTATAATAACTCAAAAGGGGAGTAGCCTAGAGATTTTTTAGGACACTCACGTATAGCAAAGAGGAGATTGTCGAGGTTTTCATCCCATTCAGTTTAATTTTCAGAGCAATACTTTTTTAACATTGATTTTAACGTTTGGTGGAAACGTTCTAAGGAACCTTGTAATTGGGGATGGTATGCCGAGGACGTTATCTGGGTAATCTCCAGTTCTTTTAACACTTGTTGGAATAGAGGGCAAGTAAAATTTGATCCTTGGTCTGACTATTTCAACCGGAATGCCAACAAAACTAAAAAGGCGCAAAAGGCATTTAACTATACTCTTGGAAGTGATGTTCTTTAAAGGATATGCTTTCTGATAGCTTACTTTAACTATGCCTTTTAGCAGGGGACAGGAGAGATATATTTTAGCTAAGTTGTAAGGAGGGCAAGAGGTTAAGTCTGCAACACGTACTTTCTCCCCAGTAAAATTTTTGGAAACCTGAGGGTTGTTGTCGTTGTTGTTAAGATTGTCGGACCGTAGTCCGACACGGGCCTTTGCCTGGAGGCGGCCCGTTTGGTGGTTCCGGCTGGAGCTCCTGGAGCAGCAGACCGGATTAGGATTGGAGGTGGACCCACCTGCAGATTGGAAGGATACTGCCGATTGCAAGTGTGAGCAGACCCCCCGATCAGTGGACGCTTACCACCAACCCCCACTCTTGGACGTGGTCAGTTTCGGAGTGGCGCGTCCCCCGAACTGCGGTCCGCACTTGCTGGGAGAGGATACTTTCTAAGCTATCTGGGTGGTGGGTATCGTGTGATGACCCGGAGAAGGTCATGATTGTGGTTAGTTTGGATAGCATCATGCTTTGAGAAGCCTCAGTATCCAGTAGGGAGTGTCATAGGAGGGAAGATCAGCTAAAACTAATGGCCCATCACTTTTTTGGTAGATTTTAGTGTATATAAACAGAAAATAATTTCAGTTTCAATATTTTGCAACCTTTTGCTAGGTAAATTTTTGCGTGAAATTTATCGAAAATCTAACGTACAGCTGCATTAGTGCATTACAATTAAATAGTGAACATTGCTTTCTGACTTCATTCTTTAACAACCCAACTAACAATATTTTTTTCTGTTTCAGATTCTGATGCATTTATAAGTTGATAATATTTGCGATGGCTGCTTGTGTCAGGACGAGGAACCAAAAATCCAGCCATCTCAGTCACTATCTTGGGTCTGGGAGAGAGCTCCTGAAGTCGGAGTTGCCTACATTGAGAGATGCTTTGAGATACGGTGTTTTAATCAGGCAAATCAGTGAAAAGAACCAGAGAACTTACACAAACAAAGACATTGCCAGTGATATGACCAAAGCTGTCTTGGCACAGTACACTCTGGCTAACGCTCAGTTCAAGCCTCCAGTCATAACAAGTCAGAAGAAGATTAGTGAGAGACTGCTAGCCAGTTGGGAAAAGGCAAGAGATATCTCTCTTGGGAGAGGAAAACTTGCAGTTAAAGACAGCTTTGCCAAGCAACTGGACCAGTTATTTGACATAATTACTTGCAAGTGCCCAATTGTTCTCTGTCCTGAGTTTGGATGCGATCGTGACTGTAAATCCGAGGCCCACATCTCCTGTATTTGCAAGAGTGAACTGAAGATTCCTGTGATCGAACTGGCATTTGTCAAAGCACAGAGAGAGAAGACTGGCAGTATAGGGGCTCTCATGATTTCTAGCCAAGATATTCCGGAGTCCAAGAGACAGGAGGCTGCCACAGAGAGACAGAAGAGGAGAAGAGTTGCCGAGGAAAAGAGACTTGAGAAGGCCCAGGGTGAGGTAAAAAAGGCCGATGATTGGAGTCAAGCTGATTCAGAGTTTAATGACTTCCCCATGGCTGATCCGAGTGCTGACCAGGAGAATGGTGACTTTGTCCCTAACCCAGAAAATAATGATCCCAAACCTTCCAGGCATAAGATTCGAAATAGGAAAGATATCCCGAGCATAGCTCTGGCCAGCATGCGACACCACACTGGTCTCAGAGAAACTGCAGAGATAGCAACAGCTGCCTGGATTGACGGTGGTTTGATAACACCTGATGATGTTCACCTGGTGATAGATCATAACAAAGTAAGGAGAGCTCAGGAGAAACTTGTCAGTAACCTAGAAGAGGAGTTTGATAAGGGGATAAGAGAAAATGGAATCAATTGTTTGTTCTTTGATGGGAGAAAGGATGACACTAAAGTGTTCATGAAAGTTGGAGATTCTGACAAGTTGTTCCCTGCCATGGTGAAGGAGGAACACTACTCCTGCTGCAGTGAACCAGGAGGGAAGTATTTGTGGCATTTCACTCCAGAGAAAGATGACATCAGGAAACCAGCTGAGATAGTGGCAGATAACATTGTGAACTGGCTCAGAGAGAGGAACGTAGACCAGACCCTGCAGGCCATTGGAGGGGACAGCACCAACACGAACACAGGGTGGCAAGGGGGGTCATACAGTGGATAGAGCGGAAGATTGGGAGGAAGCTGGTCTGGATTGTTTGTGACCTCCACACCAACGAGTTGCCACTCAGACATCTGATCCAGGAGCTGGATGGCAAGACTCTTTCAAACAACAGATGGTCTGGTTCTCTTGGCAAGATGCTGGACTCTGCCACTGAGTTAGAAATAAATCCGAGCTTTGAAAAAATCACAGTTGGCCCTCCACTCGTTGAGCTTGCACATACTGTCATTGACAACCTGAGTACTGACCAGTACTATGGTTACATGATTTGCAGTGCCATCAAAACTGGGGTCATGCCTGATAGACTTGCTTACCTGCAGATAGGTCCAGTCTCACATTCTAGGTGGCTCACAACGGCTCTCAGGTTCTGCAGAATTTGGGTCGCTCATCATAAACTGAAAGGGAACCAGCTTCACAACCTGAGACTTATTGTCCAATTCATCGTGAGTGTCTACTTGCCAAATTGGTTCAACACCAAGGTCAAGTCATCGTTCTCCGAAGGTCCGAGGCATGTTCTCTTCCAGCTTGAGCTCCTGAGGAGTCAGCCAAGGAAGGTTGTTCAGATTGTGGAGCAGACTGTGAGGAGATCTTCCTGGTATGCTCATCCCGAGGCAGTTCTGCAGACAATGCTCTGCAGTAAGGATGAGGAGGAGAGAAGAGTGGCAGTCAAAAAGATCTTGGATATGAGACTTATGAGAGGATCTGGGCATGACGAATCAGTTGGTGACGATTCCTTCAGGGCCAGGAAGACTCCTGAAGTCAATCTAGGTGCCAAGACCCTCACTGATCTCATAGATCTTGATAACATCCAGGCTGGCAGTGAGCCCCCTCTTACCTGCAGCCTCACCAATGTTCAAATCAGAGCTTTCCTGGACAACCCAATGCATGTCCCTGCCTGGCCCTCGCACACCCAGAGTATAGAGCGTTGTGTACAGCAAGTGAGCGAGGCCAGCAGTCACGTGTACAGCCAGGAGAGGAGGGAAGGCTACATCCGAGCTCAGGTGGTCAGCAGGGAGGTGATGAGTAGAAACAGAAGCAAGAAAGACATGTTCTCTATGGTGTGCAGCAACACCGGGTCGTAGTAGTAAAACCGGTTTTTGTATTTGATGATTTTGTTTTCTAAAGGAATATTAAATTTAATAAATGTGTCAAGATCATTCGTTTCACTATTCTGGATCAATTTCATCCTAATAAATTAACCTGTTACATTTACTTTACTTTAAATAAGCTATTTAGTGGTGTTGGTAAAAGGGTGGGAATACTGAATTTTCATAAGATTTCAAGTTAAAATTTACCTAGCAAAAAATGAAAACTTTTCAAATCTGAAGATATCACATGATTCTGCACATAGAACTACATCATTAATACCATGGGCCGATTTTTCAAACTCAAAATAAAAAATTCGCCTCCGTATGACACACCCTAGTATCCAGTATCTCGTAGAATGTTAATAACATATTTTACGCCGTCTGGAGACAAGGAGACGTGTCCGGGGAATTCATAGTTTTTGAAAAGGTCTTGAGGTGAGAAGTGATTAATTATTGGCCAGAGAGGTCTCACGCTTACCCTGATTAATTATAGTTGGTAGTAGGAACCTGCACATCATTTTTACACTTTTGGTTTCTACTGCCACATGTCGGCCCACACCGCTGTCTATGATTGGCTAATTAGGTGATACCCGAGAACGACCAATGTCAATGAGGGTGCTTCACGGCCTGTATGCTTATATAAGTTTTCTAATGTTTTTATTTACGATGTTTCTTTATATCAGTGTTATTTAGTATTGGTTGTTAAAACATTATGCAATTGTTATTATTGACATTGTCTGACCGTAGTCCGACATGGGCCATTGCCTGTAGGCGGCCCGTTTGGTTGTTCCGGCTGGAGCTCCTGGAGCAGCCAGACCGGATTTGGGATTGGAGGTTGTCCTACCTGCAGATATGAAAGGATACTGCAGGTTGCAAGTGTGAGCGGACCCTCGGTCAGTGAGCGCTTACCACCAAACCCCCACTCTTCCACGTGGTCAGTTTCGGAGTGGCGCGCCCCCCGAACTGGGGTCCGCACTTGCTGGGGGAGGATACTTCCTAAGCTATCTGGGTGGTGGGCATCGTGTGATGACCCGGAGAAGGTCATGAATGTGGTTAGTTTGGGCCTTTCGGGTTAGAGTGGCCGCTGTTGTGTGTTCTTCTTGGAAGTTTTGAATTCTGTTTCGGAGACTTTGTGTGACTTCGCAGTCGAGGAGATAGTGTTCAAGTGGGTTGGCTGCTGGCTCCTGACAGTAGGTGCATTCCCTGACGACATTTCCGATCGTCTGCCAGGAGCACTTGTACCCTAGTCGTAGTCGATGAAGGCTAACTTGGGTTTGTCTTGGTGTTTTCTTGTCCGCGAAAGGTGGTTTCCCTTTTGTAGCCGCCAGGTACCATTTGGCTGATTGGGAACCAGCGTTGAATGCGTGAAGGAAGCTCTTTTGGATGTGGAGCTTGGTAGTCTTTCTGAGGTGATTCTTGATCTGTTGCACGCTTGCTGGAACTTGAAAGTGTACGCTTCTAAAACGATGGCTGCCTTGGCTGCTTAGTCTGCCACGTCGTTTTCCCCGATCCCTACATGACTGGGAATACAGTGTAAGACGACTGGGCGATTTTGTCTTTGGAAGTCATGTAGCTGTGGGAGGATCGAGGTTATGATGTGGACGTTGTCTCTTGGTTGACTGTGTTGGAGCGCCTGTCTGGCCGTTTTCGAGTCCGTGTGAATTATGATGGACTTGTTGTGTTGTGTTGCAGCGTGTTGTAGGGCCTTTGAGATTGCTACCAACTCTGTTTGTAGGGTGGAGCAGTCATTTGGGTGTAGAAGGCCGCTCCGGATGTATGATGTTTTGGGTCCACCGAGCCATCTGTGAAGTATGATGCTGCATCAGCCGGTGTCTCGGTGGCTATGGCTTCCAGAGTTATTCTTTTGGGGTCCTCCTTCTGGAGGTTGGCTTTGCTATCACCTAGTTCGGTAATTTTGAATGTGGCTGGTGGAGGGCTCCATGGTGGAGGAACTACGTAATCATTGTCTCGTATGTCATGGTTGTTCTTGACGAGTGTTTCTGCTTGCAGGTGTCGGATGACCTCGCTTGCCTCGTGCGACCAGGTGGCCTCTAGCATTCTTTGGTCGAGGTGGAGGGAGGCACTCATTCGCGTTTTGGCAGCTGTGGGTTTATCTGATCTACAGATTTTGGCGAGGAGACCGGCTGTCACCTGCTTGACTCATACTACCAGGGGTGATAGTTCAGTATCCATTTGCAAATTGCAAGTTCTGGTCCACATGCGTGCTCCAAGCATGGTCCTGAGAGCATTATTTTGGATGACTTCTAGCTTAGCTATCTGGTCTTCTCTCAGTCCAATGAGTGCTGGAGCACTGTAATCTACCAGCGATCTGATGGCGGCCGTGTAGTAGGCTTTGAGCACGTGTATGTTCGCTCCTGCGGTTGTGCTGATGAGCGATCTCAATATATTGTGTCTGCTCTTCGTCCTGTGCTTGAGATACTCGAGTTGCGGCTTGAAAGTTAGTTTCTGGTCGAACCAGATTCCAAGGCACTGGTGGGTGTTGGTCCAGACTACTGGCGTGTTTTGTATGAACAGCATCTTGTCTGGTGTGTCTGTGTAGATGGCCATCGCTTTCGACTTGGCTGGATTTATCTTGAGTCCAAGTCTGTTGCACTCCTCCTCTATAAGTTGGAGTGCGTGTTGCATGTTGGCTAGTCTGCTTGCTCCTCTTACTATGAGCTGTAAGTCGTCTGCATAGCAGAGGAGCTTGTCTGTTTGTCTAAAAGGAAGTCTGACTAGATTTTCCATCAGGACATTGAACAGCGTTTTACTGAGGATGCTGGAGATGTTCGGGGTATTTTGTTCTAACTACAGGGGCGAACATAAACACCTGTAGAGTTCTGTAGGTTCTTATTGACGGATATATACAAGGTGCGCTTACAAGCGCGGGTAGTCCTTACACTCCTATAGGGGTCAACTGACCTCACTCTGACCTCTCAGGCGACATGTGGTAAGTGGTATACTAGCAGCTTTCAGATGTCGCCAGGCACATTTATCTAAGCGTGTGGTGACATGAAACAGGGGCATTGCCACACGCTACTGACTAGAGAAATAATGTGTATATATAGAGTACATACATGGTATACATACAACATACATAATATACATACACCTCCCCCCCCCCCCTCTATACGCTCATAGCAAAGTCTTGAGCGGACCTTTTCCTGTGGATCCGTTCTGAGCGTCAGGGGCTTAATCACTGGGGGGGAATATGGGACTCAGCACTGGTGGCGGGGTCAGCAGAAGGTGTTGTTACGGGGCGGAAAAAACGGCGGTTCCTCCACCACACACGACCGCTGGGTAACCGCACCTGGTAGTCCTGTGACCTGCCGAGACCCATGACTATGCCCACTTTGTCCCAACGTAGGGAGGTCGGGTTCTGGACACGGACTTTGGTGCCGACACTCAACCTGGGGAGACGACAGGCGTGGTCGTTGTGGCGGGCGACGACGTCTTGAATACGTTCGGCAGCTCGGCGATCAAAATCCTCTGTCTTGGCCTGCCACTCCTTGGAGAAGGATTGAGGGTGAGGAGGGACACAAGAACGGAGGGGTCATCCATACAAGACCTGGGCAGGGGAGCGTCCGGTGTAATTGGGTGTGTTGCGGAGCTCAAGGAGACCCTGGTCGAAGGCCTCGCAGTCAATATTCCCAGATGGGGCCACTTTGAGGATGAGGCGCTTCAGGGATTTGACAGCAGCACAGCGTGGCCGTTGGACTGTGGGTAATGAGGCAGTGACAACACAAGCCGGACTCCCCCATCGGTCGAGGAATGCAGCGAAGTCCCGGCTTGTGACCTGGGGCCCTCCGTTGGTTCGCAGGCACACAGGTACGCCCACGTAACGGAAGTAGTGGCGAAACTTGCTGATAGTGCCGGCAGACGTCGTATCATTACCGCACTTGATGACAACCGGCCAACCAGAGAGATGGGCGACGATAACCAGGAAGGACTCTCCTGACACACAGAAAAAGTCGGCCGACACAGACTCAAAAGGGCGGGTGGGGTTGTCGTCACTCATGAAGAGTTCCTGCTGCTGGCTGGGTTGTAGTACTTGGGGGGGCTTACACGCCTGGACAGCATTGGAGATGTCGGGGTCGATGCCAGGCCGGAACACAGTCTGTCTTGCATGCCGTTTGGTGACCTCGGCTCCACGGGGACTGTCGTGAAGGCGAGCCAAGGCGTGGGGACGTGAAGCAGCAGGGACAACTACCGAAGGAGAGGTGTCACTGGCCAGAGGTAGGGGTAGGGCGGCAGCAGGGTAGTTGCTGGTCCCTTCGTGCACCCTGTTGGCATATTTTACCTCGAGGATCGGTGTTGGGAAGTCCTGGGAGACGATAGCAAACTCTTAGCAATGTCTGTAGGACAGCAAAGGAGTCGGGACACCATTATGCACGTCAATCCAGGCTTGACACGACCTGTTGCCAAAGGTGACATGTGCATAGAGTGAACCTAGGGCTGGGGCCATGCTGGGGCCATCTGTGAACCATCTGCCGTGACGCAGAGGTCCTTGGGAGGCGGTCCTAGATCGCTTGGAGAGAGCCCAAAGCATTGCAAATGCTGGGGACCGATGACCGTAGCCTTAGCGCCGGTGTTGGGCAGCATCTCGAGACAGGATGACACATTGCCGTAGGTCACGAGGACGCTGACGTGCTGGGGGACTTTGGTCCTGGGACGCGAGGAGTATACCCTCCTAATACGGGTCGGGCTTTGTCCAGGGTAGTCGTGCCTCTGATTTGGCGACTGTGGGTGGCCCTCACTAGTGGAAGGGCGCTGCTGCTTCCGCCGACGCTGTCCCTTAGGTTTGTTGGTCGGACAACACTTGTCGTAGTGGCCCAGACGACCACACACATTGCACTGGACGTGTTTGGCTGGGCACCATACTGTAAGTGACCAGTGGCCCTTGCGGTCACAACTGTCGCAGGTAGACTCGGCAGCTGGACACACCTGTGTTCCGTGCTGCCTACAACAGCTGTTGCAAAGGGAGCCGGGCGTGGGCATGGTGGGCGTAGGCGTTGGGGCAGACTTCTTGTCTTTCTTGTATTGGGACATAGCCCGTATGGCTGTAGGGGGAGCTCGCATGGCAGAGGTAGCACACCTGGCAGCCTCGTAGGAGCGACATACTGTCAACACATCCTTAAGAGGAGAGGAAGAGTCGAAGGAGGTGAGGCGTTGGACAAGCTCTTCATCCTTAACACCCATCTGGATCACCTGCTTCAACTGGGTCTCCTCGCACTGCTGGTGACTACTGGGACATATGTGTATCTCTTCCAAGGCTCTCTTGAGTCGTACGTAGAAATCATCAAAAGTCTCGCCCTCCATCTGTCTACAGCTAAACACTTCCCTCCTGTGGAGAGCTTCATTCCGCTGACTTTTGATGTGTCGTTCTAGAACATCCAGTACCTCCTCTACAGACAACAAAGACGTCGGGTCACTTGCAACGTATGTTCCAACACATGCTGCGTTCCCAAAGACAGGCACATACGTAGCTGAATGAGTTTTTTGGGCTGTGGCAAGGTCTGGAGATCCACCATTGTAGCATAATCAGTCCACCGTCGCCGCCACTCACGAAAAGTCTGGAAAGTCTCATCAGGCTTCAAGGTGGGTGGGGGTTGGACAACCACTTTGGTAGAGGGCGTTGACGAGGTATCTGAGCCAGTCGGTACTTGAGTAGTGGAAGGGCCAAGGGCTTGATTAGCAGTAAGGCTAGATATCAAAGCTGCAAACCGTACATTATCTTCCAATCTCCTTTGGTGGTCCTCAACATGTTTTTTCGCTTCGTCCTGACGCCCCTCCTCCCTCATAAGCTTTATCAGAGCAATTATCTCTGAGGACGAGGCTGAAGGTCGAGGGGTGTGGCTGGGAAAGGGTGAGGCGTCGCTCACTGACTGGTGTTACGAGTTGGGGATTTAGAATATAGTTAAAAGTCTACCCGGATCCTAACAGGCAACAACAATAAAAAAACAAAGACAATCGGACTATAAAAGGGTAGACAAAGGATGAGAGTTTTTGTTGTGTATAATAAAGTACCATAAATTCCTTAACAAAATATCCAGCTTCTTATAAATTACCCTTAACCATACTTAACCTAAACATACGCAACATTGGCTTAACAGTATATACATATTTATACAACATACAACAAACAGAAGCAAGTGGAGGTGGGAGGCAATATAAGATTACAAAATACTCAAGTGCAGTGCTGAGATGGCTGACGAGTAAGGCTGAGTATTGAAGATGATGGTAGGTAGTCACTGTGCCGTAGGTTTCCAGGATAGGTGATCCTAGTGTGGTCACTTCCCAGAGTGAACTGAACTTTCCTCGATCTGGAGCTGATGAGGAAGACTTGGAGGAGGTGACGCAACAACCAGGATATGGAGAAGGGAAACCCAGGAGTAGTAACTAAGACTAGTCATACTAGGGTTTCGTCCCTAGATGGCGTTGCTCGTGGTGCTGGGTAGGTAGATCATGACAATAGATGGTGGGGTTCTTAACACTGGTCATCCATCTCTGTAGAGCTGTCATCAGTCTGATTCATCCGGACGCTAGGGACACGGCTGCGTGAGGTCCGGGGCATAATTACTTTATCTGTATATTGTATCTCAAATCAGTGTTGACCGGTCAGCCCGTCGTATCAACCAGATCTGAGACAACAAAATTAATTGAATACACAGATAAGTAACATATATATATATATATATATATATATATATATATATATATATATATATATATATATATATATATATATATATATATATATATATATATATATATATATATATGTAACCGGTCGGAATTTACTGGACTTTAATTTCTCACTTGACTTGGGGTTTATTAAAATTAATAGATGGTAATGGCAGTGGAAGCGCCCCTTTGAGAAAAATCCCGAACCAGCACAAGAACACTTAAATCTACTAAACAAAATGAATTGTCCGTGACCCGTGGAAGGATAGCGTCTGTGACTGGGATGAATGAGACACACTGTAAAATTTAGACACTTATATTCCCTCCAACACTACAAACACAATCAAATAATGGTACACCAATATGCGCACCTCTTAACTTGAACTTAAAACACTACTCTGGGGAATAAAAGTTATACATGATATAGAAATTATTAGAAACTCAGGCAACAATAAATTTAAAGTATTAAGGAATGTTGCTTGCACACATGAAACAGGCCTTAAGGGCTTTCACAAAATAATATCAGTCACTTAGGAAATGGTATTACAAAATAAGAAATTAACTTCTCTACAATGAATAAGCCTTAAGGGCTTTCAACAAAATAATATCAGTCACTGAGGAAATGGTAATAAAAAATAAAAAATTAAATACTCTACAATGAATAGGCCTTAAGGGCTTTCAACAAAATTATAGCACCCCAACAGATGCACACTTCCTAACCTAACTTAACCACTACTCTGGGGAACAAGGTTATACCTGAGATCAGAATTATGAAGAACAATTAGATGCATTAAAAGAATCAAATCACAGTATCACTCTGGTTCCACTTAATGGCACAAACATTCAAAAACAATACTATCAAAATTATTTAGGAACTATTAAACTACACACGTCAAGATAATATCAGTCTGAGGAATGGTGTTAACTACACCCGTAATAAGGGAGGGAAGATGTTCCTCTAGGTATCTCCTAGAGACCTAGACTCACGGTCTCAGTGTGTGACCATTAGTTTACTCAGATAGCCTCAGTGTACTCCCAGTGCGTCCATAAAGCGGAAGGGAGTGAGCCAATCAGACCTTGTACAGTTGAGAGAAACTTTAGCTTCCCGTTAGCAAGAGGGTTTCACTAAGCTGCTCGGGACATGTGGTGTTGTGCACCCGAGTGGTAAGAACTGATCACCCACTGCTGATGCTGGTCCCGTGTCGTGTTAGTTGTCGGGAGCACTCGTTCACTCAAGAGATCCTTTGCTACCCCGCTAAACAGTGACAGGCCTACACTGATCGGTCCAATGGCGACAATCGCCACCCTCAATCATCAACGGCAGTCTCAAACGGCAGTCAATCTCTCGCAGTCAACTCCGGTCAACTCCGTCAACTCCAGTCAAGTGGGTTCTGACGGAAACCCTGAAATGAACTCACTGTTAGCTCTAGTTTACTTTACCACTGCCCTATCTAACCCTGTCTGAGATCGAATGAGACTTACTTGTTATACTGCAATAGCGCAGCACAGGTGACTAGGCCATGTGACTATTTCTGTGACGGACGCGCAGGGACGTCTTGTTTTGTCTGAATGCTCCCCGCGACTGAGGGCCAGCCAGCGTCGCGTCCTCCCAAGGCGTTAACTTATGCCTACGTGACATATTTTCCGCCTAACTAATAACTCCTTGGGACACCCGTAACATTATTCAGACTGATAAACGATCTATAATAATTTCAAATTCAATAATAGTCCCTTACTTCATGAATCGCATCATTATTAATTCGGTAAATTACATTTAATATCATATAGGCCTAGTTCCGCAATCTCTCGCTATGAGCAGGCAGCGCTCTCTCCCCTCAGATGACCTTGAACGCTCAGTATCGCTAATGGCGGGGCATTTGAAATTACTCTGAAATTTCTGAATATTACATATATAAGGAAATATATATATGAAGAAATGACCGGGGTCAGTTTGTTCGTGCGTGGGTTGGTGTGTGTAGGCGCGGTAGAGCGCGGAGGGAGGCGAGGCGGTGGGGGGTGAGCAGTGGGAGGTGAGTTACCCTCGAGGCAGCCTGGGACGGTCGCGCTGACGCACCACTCTTCACAAATGCCGTATATCAGCCTTCCACCTTAGGGAATCCTTTAAAACAAGGACACACACTTTAACACTACACACACACGAGGGGCACTTAAAGACACTTCACAGGAAATTGGGGTCACTGCACACTGCTCAAAACTCGTTAGTCATTCAAACGAATTTTTGGGGGAGACAATGGCGACGGATGACGGAGTTGACAGAGGAGGTCTACGGGCCTTGATTTTACACGAACGCACTTATTTCCACTTAATCGATCACTTGATACTCTCTGCGCCATGGAGATGTTCGGGGTACTTGGTTCTAACTACAGGGGCGAACATAAACACCTGTAGAGTTCTGTAGGTTCTTATTGACGGAAATATAGAAGGTGCCCTTACAAGCCCGGGTAGTCCTTACATTCCTATAGGGGTCAACTGACCTCACTCTGACGTCTCAGGCGACATGTGGTAAGTGGTATACTAACAGCTTCCAGATGTCGCCAGGCACATTTATCTAAGCGTGTGGTGACATGAAACAGGGGCATTGCCACACGCTACTGACTAAAGAAATAATGTGTATATATAGAGTACATACATGGTATACATACAACATACATAATATACATACAGATGCCTCCCTGTGGGGTTCCGTTTTCATGGACCCTGTAACTTGAGGTTGCTCCCTGAAAGCGTACTCTTGCTTCTCTCTGTGTGAGGTAGTTCTGGATCCACCCCAGCAACCTTCCTTTGACGCCTTTTTCAGCGAGCTTCGTTATAATGGCCAGTGGATTTGCTAGTTCGAAGGCCTTCTCCAGGTCGAGGAAGACCACCAAAGCTGGTTTATTGTCTACTGTGCTGAGTTTCTCGGCGATGTTGTTGCCTGTGCCGGTGTTCTCGGTGTAAGCAAAAATGTGAGGGTGTGGGCTGCCTACTTTCCACTTCAGTTTGTTGAGAGCCATTCTTTCTCCCTTCTTCGCTACGCAGCTGAGAAGGAAGATGGGTCTCGGTTTGTCTGGTTCTCTGGGCTTCGGAATGGGCTGTATATCTGCCTTCTTCCATTCCGTTGGAAGTCTTTGTGCTGTCCACGAAGCATTGATGACTTGTAGCAAGGCGTCGTGTCCTGCTTTTCCGGCAAGGGAAAGCATGGACTAAGTTATCCTGTCGGCCCCTTGTGCTGTGTCCTTGCTTCGTTTTATCGACTTCTGGAGTTCTTGCTGGTTGAAGGGTCTGTCGGTGTCGTCTTCATTATTGCAGGCCTCTTCGATCATCTGGAGTTTGGCCTGTCGCAGACGCCGTTGTGTCTCCACCGCATGTCTCGGGAGGTTTTTCGTTGCTTCTCGGTCGGAGAACAGTTTTGCAAGTCTCTCGGCTTTCTCTTCTGGGTTGGGATGGGTTGGTGGTGGTGGTGTTGCCTTCCCAGATGCCCTTCGGATCTGGGCCCACATTTTGCCATGGGAGGTGTGCTCGTTCAGTTCGGAGCACCACTTGAACCAGGTTACGCTTTTGATTTCTTCCTTCTCTTCCCTGGTATCCTTGACTATGACTTGCAGGATATGTCTGTTTGTTTCCATGGGATGTCTTCTGTAGTTTCTTCGGGTCATGTTCACTCTGTGGTTGAGTTCTTTCACCCTGGGACAGTAGTACCAGTAATCCGTGTACTGTCTTGATGTAGGTTTTGTTTTTGGAATAGCCTCTTCTGCCGCTTGGTGAAACGCCTCGACTGTTGGTGGAGGGTTGTCTCGTTCACGAGTGCTGCGCCGGCCGTCTGTGATTTTGCGCGCCACTTAGCCAGGTGTTTCTTATAGAGTTCCCAGTCTGCCTTTTGGGTATTGTATCTCCATCTCGGCGGGGGTGGAGTGGGGGTTGTTTGTTCACCTTCAGTGTTGTTAGGGTGGCAAAGTGGTCGCTGTCAGCGTGGAATGTAGCTGCCAGGAGGCCGAAGGCTGTAGTGCACTGGAGACGAAGGTTAGATCTAGCCTTCCTCCCCTAGTGTGGGTGGGCTCTCCGGTGTTCAGGAGGCAGATCTCGGGTGTGTCTTGAAACGTGGGGTATAGGTGTAGGCCGTCTTCATTTGTGGAGCTTACTGAGCTTAGGAAGGGATGATGTGCATTGAAATCCCCTCCTATGAGTGTGGCGTGGTCAGCTTCTGAAGCGAATAATTGAGTCACCTCGATCGATCCGATGGAATGGAGAGAAGAGAGCCTATTGGCTCAGGAAGATGGAAGACGGTGTAGGAGGAAGGTAAAGGTTGGGAAGTGGGAAATAAAGAGGGAGATTGATAGCAGGTGGGCTGTCCACCTTGCGGGGACGAGGTTAAATCTGCCATGCCAGCAGTTCATGTCCACTACAGCAAGGGAAGGGAAGCCAAGCTAATCTAAGCTAAGGTAGATTATGGTGTTTGGGGAGGGGGACCCTCAGTGTCCTTTAAGTATTCTTCGTTTTTATTTCGTGTATATTGGTTCTGGTTCTGTGTTGTCAAATGTTATGCTCTTGGGCCACCAGTTGTGTGTTCTGGCATTGTCTTCTTGCATTAATTGTTGGAATATGGGGTCTTCTAGTTCTTGTAGTTTTCCCATATTGTTAATGCTTGTTTCGGTGTTCTGATGTTGATTGTGGTTAGGTTATGTTCTGTGTGTAGCTCTCTGGAATTTTTGTATATGGTGGTCTGAGTTTTGCTGCTCTTCTGAGGGCTATGTTTTGGATTGCTTGTATTTTGAGTTTATTTGATTTCGTTATAGTGTTAAGTGTAATTGGGGGATATTCCAGGTGTGGTCTGACTAGTGCTTCGTAAAGGTGTAGTTGTATATTGGTGTTTAATTTGCGGAGTCTTCTGAGTTTAGTTAGTTGGACCTCGGCTTTTGCAATTCTTTCTGTGATATGTGGTAGTATGCCGTTCCTTGTGAATTTGATGCCGAGGATTTTCCCATTTTCTGCGTATGGAATGTTTTGATTGTTGACCATGATTGGGTAAGGTCTGGTTTTAGCTATGTGAATTATCTTCAGTTTTTGTGAGTTAGTTTTAATTTTCCATTTCCTTTCGTAATTGTTTATGGTTTCTATTTCTCGGCTAGTTCTGATTGCCATCATTTGTTTGGATTTCCCTGGGTATTGTATAATTTGTGTTACGTCGTCTGCGTATGCAATGTACTCTGAGTTACTTGGTTTGGGCATGTCCGTTATATATATGGTGTATAGTGTTGGTGATATGTTGCTACCTTGGGGTACTCCACTGTAGAGGGTGAAGTTTTGACCTATGTAGTTGTCGATGGTGAGTTTGCATTATCTGTTGTCAAGGAAATTGCAGAGGAGAGCCGTGATGTTGGGTGGCAAGTTGAGTTGAATGATCTTATATTTGAGCCCTTTATGCCATACTTTGTTGAAGGCTTTGCTGACATCTCTGAGTACTATGTTACATTGGTTTCTGTTGCTGGCTGCATTTGCGATGGATTCATATATTAAGGTTATTGCAGTGTTGGTGCCTCGGTTTTTCCTGAAGCCGTGTTGTCTATGGTTGTATTTCTCTTCATACTCTAGGTTGTTTCTTAGTCTCTGGTTTATTATTTTGTCAAGGATTTTGCCAGGTGTTTCGAGGAGTGAAATGGGTCTGTAGTTTTCTGCCTGTGTTGGGTTCTTTCCTTACTTTGGAATGAGTCTTATTTTTGCCTTTTTAAATTTGGATGGGAATAATCCGCTTGCTATTGATGCATTAAAGATGTCTGCAAGCTGTTTGATCATTGGTGGTGGTATGTTTTGCACCACAGTTTTGTTTATTTGACTTATTCCTGGCGATTTATTCTTGAAGCTGGCAATTGTTTTTGTGATGTCAAGTGTAGTTATTGGAGCAATTAGTGGGTCGCTATTATCTAACGTGTTGAGGTTGATTGTCCTGTATTGTTGCCATTTGTCTGTGTTTTGGTTCAAGTGTGTTTCAACCACTTGTTCTGTTTCTCTGCATTAGTTTCGGTTGTCCTCATCCGTGATTTGGTAGATGCTGCTCCAGAATGTTCTGAATATTGGTTCCTTGAGTTTAGGTTCTGTAATCTTCTTGCCATTGTTGTCTATAAGGTAGCTGCTCTCCTCTGAGTTGGTTCCCATGAGAATTTTTTATTTTAGTCCAAAAGGCTTTTGGGTTTCTGTAGTCTGCCTGTGTGTTGGCTATTAGCTGGTTCCATTTTTCGTCGTGTTTTACTTTGCATCTCTCTAGTAGTTCTTCTTTAAAATTTCTATATAATGCAGTGATGTGTGGGCTCCAGCCGTATGTTTTTATAAATTCATGTCGGTTGGTGAACCTGGTTTGGATGATTTTTTCTTCGTGTGTTAGTTGTGCATATGGTAGTGTGCAATATGTTGTTTTTGGGATGTTGTTTTTCATGGCTATTGTGATTTTTGAATACCAGGTTTCTAAGGCAATATCGATCTCGTTGGTGTTTTTGTTGTGGAGAGTTATTGTTTCGTCGGTTTTGAAAGCTGTTTTGTAACTTTCCCAGTTAGCTCTATTAAATGAATATCATGGTGTCGAGGGAATTTGTATTGGAGATGTGGAAATAGTTGCTATTATGGGTATGTGATCACTGGTGCTGGCGGGTCCAGGTTTTATGTGTGTGTGAAAATGATGATGTCTGTTTGTCAGAATTGTGTCGGGATTCCCAGAGTGTCCCGGTGTTATGAATGTTTGAAAGTCTGGGCCTAGGTGTGTAATGCTGCCTTGCTCAATTAGGTTGTGCAGTACTACTCCAGCGGGGTTTCTGTTGTGATGTCCAAGTGTTGGTGTCGAGAGTTCAGATCGCCTAGAAAGTATGCCGGGCTGTTTCGCCTGGTTAGTTTTAGGAGGTCGCCTGTCTGGAATATTGGTCTTCTGAATGGTAGGTATGATGTTCCTATTATTGTTGGTCCTTTGGTGGATATTTTTTTGGTAGACGTGATAATTGAATATTTTTATTTTTTCGTTGTCTTTTCGCCCGTGTGGGTTGATAAGGATGATGTCTGGGTCTATTGTGCTGTATACGTTAATAAGTTCTGTTTTCCTTGCCAGAGTCCAGGCAAGGACGTTGTGTTGAATTATCTTTAATGATTTGTTTTGAATAGTCGTGGATCCAGAGAACTTGGTGCAGGGTGTTTGCTGGCTCGTGTATCTCCTGGCGAGTGTCTTCCTTTCCTCCTTTAATCCCGTTCTGATTTTCTTAAACTTAGTTATGTCTACCCTTTCAATTTTGTTATATTTGGTGTTTATTAGTCCTGCATTTATCAACGAGTCTATGTAGGATTCTTCTACCCTGACATCATCGTAGGTGAATTTGACTGTGCCTTCCTTGATTTCCTGTAGAAGTCTATCATTAGTTATTGTAGGTGGTGTGTTGACTGAGTAGAAGCGGATACCGATCTCATTTCCTAGGTCTGCTGGCTGCACATTGGTTGGTAAAGATGGGGGGGTACGATAGCCAGAATGGGATTCTTTTCTTGTTTTCGCTTTGGTTGGGTCAGCTTTTGCAGGTTGTGGTTTCTCTGTTTGCCGAGTTGTGGAATCTGATGATTTGTGGTGTGGTGTGACTGGTTGGCTGATTGGGTCTATTTCCATCACGTTTTCTTCTGTGACTCGTTTGGTTGTGTGCTCCTGTGGTTTGGTTATTCCTAGGCTATTCTCGGTGACAATTTTAAATATTTCTGTTGAAGGGGCGTCGTCTGGGAATTTCACCTCCGGCAGATTATTTGCAGCAAACATTTCCCTGATCGTTTTTCCAAAGGATCCTGGTTTTGCGATGTTGTTGATGTGTGCATGAATAATACTAGTTAGAATTGTGAATGGTAATCCTTCGCTCAGATTAAGGTATGTAGGTTGCATGACGGGGTTTTCTTTGGTTTTCTTCAGGGCTTTGGAGGTGGTATCTTGCAGCTTTGCAATTGCTGCATATGTCTTGTTAGGGTCTGTTTCTATCTTCTTATTTGCCTTTTCTTTTTCTCTCAGATTCCTAATTATTTCTTTCCTTATGGGACAGCGTGCTGCTAGTGTTCGGTGGGCACCATTGCAGTTCAGGCATTTGGGATTATCTTTGGTGCTACATTCTCTGAATGTGTGGCCCTCTGCTGCGCATTCGGAGCAAAACTTCTTATTTTTTGGGGGACAGTTTATTGCTATATGACTGTATTTGTAGCAGTTCCAACACGGTGTTATTGCGTAAAAATCCCCCTGCTCAATTTGTTGTTTTGATATGTGGTAGTGGGAGATACAGAGGCCATTCTCTAGGGCTTTTTGTACTATGGAGATCTCTCCAAACCTGACCTTCTTCATGGTGGGAGCACCAGGCATTAGCACCACCTCCTCAACCCTAGCCTATGGGTTCCTCTCTTCTATATTGTTAGCAATGTAGCTTGGTGTTTCTTTCAGTATATTTCTATTTACCCTTTTAATGACTACGGATTTTTTTGCACGTAGTTTCAAAATCCCGTTCTTTTAATTTCTTTGTTGAGTCGGCAGAGAGCATATTGTCTACATCCTTTTCTTCCAGACAAAGGACTATGAATGAGTCCTTTGTTTCGATCAAGGCGGCGAATTTGATGTTTAGCTGGGCACATAGTAGTATGCCCAGTTCCTCCTTGCGTTTTTCGGATACCCCCCCCCCCCTAGAGGGAGCGTACCCGTATCCTGTTTCCAGTTGTCCTAGTCATTTGCTTTGGTCGTTCTCCGTGGCATCAGTCTTGTTGTGATTTGACGAAAGTTACAGGCACCCTACCAATTCCGAGCGAGCAACCGAACACCTTCAGTGTTGTTAGGGTGGCAAAGTGGTCGCTGTTCAGCGTGGGGTGTAGCTGCCAGGAGGTCGAAGGCTGTAGTGCACTGGAGGTCGAAGGCTGTAGTGCACTTGAGACAAAGGTTAGATCTAGCCTTCCTCCCCTAATGTGGGTGGGCTCTCCGGTGTTCAGGAGGCTGATCTCGGGTGTGTCTTGAAAGGTGGTGTATAGGTGTAGGCCCTCTTCATTTGTGGGGCTTACCGAGCTTAGGAAGGGATGATGTGCATTGAACTCCCCTCCTATGAGTGTGGCGTGGTCAGCGGCTGAAGCGAATAATTGAGTCACCTCCAGTGAGCCCCTTGGGTTCTTGTAGATGTTGTGAACAGTTAATTCCCGTTCTTGGAGGGTTACTTTGACGGCCTGTGTCTCAATGTTTTCCCCACATGGAAATTGCTGCATGACCTCGGAGGAGGGTATGCTTGACTTGACCAAGATCATACATCCTCTTGTCGACGCCTGCGTGAAATGCCTCCTGTGTGTCTTGTAGCCACTGAATTTGAAACAGTGGTGTTCTTGTAGAAGTGTTTCTTGTAGCAGTATAAAGTCAAGCTTGTCCTTGGCTGCTGCTTCTTGCAGGAGGTGTTTCTTGTTTTTGATGTCGTGAACATTCCATCTAAGGATGTTTAGGGTGCTGATGTATCCCACCACTGTTTCATCGGGGACTTCTGGTGGTCCTTGATGGAAATGTTCAGGTTTGATTCCGACTGGATCAGGTTCATATCTTCTTGTTCTGTGGTGGTTTTTGCCTTCTGGGGCGTGGTTCGGTTCAGGGGAGCCGAAACGTCCAATTTCTTTCTGGGAGCTGTCGGTACCTTTGGTTCCCTGGTGGCCTTTTCGGTGGAGAGTGTACCTCGGCTGTCACTCGTGTGGGGACAGGCATGGCGTCCTCCACTGAGGTGGCTGGAGCTGTGGCGACTTGCCCGAGGACGCTCCCCATTATGTAAGAGCCATATTCTGTTTTATAGGGTATAAGGTGTAAAACTTTTGATGTATTAGCATTAGTTGGCAACCGGGCCAGATTTGTGTGGTGTAGGTGATGGTCACGGCAGAGTAGCGTGAGCCACCGACTGAACCGGACAGCACGGAGAACCATGAACTCCAGGCCTGGTATAGACACGCCGACGTGGGGTACAAGATAGCCACCGAGTTGTGCGTGAAGTAATTGGAGATATTTGGACCGACTGAACCGGACAGCACGGAGAACCATGAACTCCAGGCCTGGTATAGACACGCCGACGTGGGGTACAAGATAGCCACCGAGTTGTGCGTGAAGTAATTGGAGATATTTGGACATGAAAAATTGCTATGTGAATGTAAATAGTGTAATATATGTAATTTTTACACGACGAGTTTCCATAAGCCCTTCCTCTCGGTCTGAAGGTTCCGTGATAATTGACATCTACAAAATCGAATGGTATGACTAGGTCTCTTACAATATACACACACAAGCGGACTAGACGGCTGTGTCGGATTACCATCCCCATGAGCAATGTTATCACCAGAGGAAGACTTTACATTTTGGCTATTGTTTCTCCCTCTGTCAGACAACGACTTAACCATCAGATATTAAGAATAGGCTAAACGAGCTGCCTGAACAAAGTCTTTCTTACCACGTTCCATCACTACAAGAATAACCATGCCCTCGAAAGTAGTGATGTTTGCCTCAAACCACTTACGAGGTAGCCTCATCTTCTCAAGTGCAAATTCTAGGAAGGTGTGCGCAAAAGGATTTAAATAGTTCCTAAACTGTTGAGTGGTCCTCTACGTTGTTGGGATCAATTGACTTTATGTCATGTCTATTTAGGCGGTCGTGTCTATAAAAACATCTCAGGTCGCAAGTCAAATTTCAGCTCTGCCTACCATGCATCACCAACCTCAGGAGAGTCCATTTCCTGGTCCATTGTTTCCATTCTCTCAACATTTCTATTGTGCATATGCGAGATTTTATGCCGTTTCAGAGCTGATATTTCGGCAGACAAATCTGTACGGCATAAACGGCAGTACGCTCTATTGGGGTTGTCCTCGACCCTCCTGAGCCAATCCTTGAATTCCCCATAGTGAAGCCAAGCAACCCTAAATGTTTGCTTTGGCGGCAGTGTTCGTCAGGTTTTTTTGCAAAATAAAGTAAATGGGTTAAAAGATGAACCGAGGAAGAAACAGAGAGAGCGATACAGAGAAACAGAAGAAAGGGGAGAGAGATTGAGGAGGGGATATAATGAACAAACATATTCAATATATATATACATTATATTGACAATGAGAACCAATGCATGTACATGTTGCTTATAACTTACCTTTAATTTCTTGTTTGTTGAGTCTGACTAAGGATTTTCCAGGGAAGGAGATAAACATATACAGAATTATATAAATTAATTTTACAAGTTCAGTATTTAACTTCTGAGGTCACGGATCATACTTTAAAATAGCTATTATGGTATTGATTAACATGTATAAAACCGTCTATAATTTTAAAGTAAAATTGGTAATATTATATAATTCTTACAGTATATCAGTCGGTAATATTACCGCATTGCTGCGGTATGCGGTCGCCACATTCGCATGAAATAAGGGGACGCATACCCGTAGAGACATATTACCACGTAGCAGACGAAATTTCCGCACTTTGGCATCACTGCCTGATCCTCGTGACCAGCCTTGGGAATAGGAGTAACCAGCTAAGGCAGTAGCTGAAGGTGTACTACCTGCACTCGGGCAGGAGAAGTCGTTTTCAGCTCCGGTCGAAGACTTTTGAGTAGGCGAAGCAGCTGAGAACCGTGGTCTAGGTAGGAGGTGGAACTGCGAGTATGGGCAAAATAGTGACGAATCACCCTCGTAGATGGTGTGGACAGGTTGGTAAACGGGGCAGTTACCAGGCGAAGTGCCGATTAGTGACGAGACTGAGGCCCGATGAAGGTCGGGTCGTAACACAGGAAGTAATGGAAACCATCCACCTGAGAAAAAAAACGGAGGCCCTGAACGTCAGGTTCCATTGCCTAGGGAAGTAGGTTTGGGACTAGCTCCTGGACGACCCTCACATCCCAGACCATCTACGCGGGGAAGACATCAACGGAGGGCGACCCCACACCTGGTGGCCCTGGACTCTGCCCGCACTACAACAGCCCAACCCATGACCCATCTACTGTATATCCGCCACAACGATCCACCTTAGATTAAAACTTGTATGATATAAGTTCACATTTAATAAGTCATAATCTAGTAAGTCCATAACATATACAGTACTAAGATTTTAATAAACATGTAATTGTAAAATCAAACTCGTCATTGTCAACCAAAGTAACCATTATGCAACCTCATCCTAAATCCTAGGTTAGCTCAGTTAGCTAACAAACTCTGTAATATGTAAAACAAGGAGTGTCGTCCCCCTCTGTTTAACTCATTCAACTTCTTTTCCAACCTTTCCCTCCACGACTATCTGTCGTGACTTCTCTATCCCTCATGTCTGGCTGTGCCTTGAGCCCCTTTCCCCACCTTAACCTAAAAAAAAAAAAAAAGTCAACACAGCCAGTGTCCTCCACTTACTTGTTGCTGGCTTCATTGTGTTGTGCCTTGTTCTTCTTCCCGCGCTTCATAAGATAAAAGCTACAATCTTTTCTTTTGAGAAATCTATATTTATAAAATAGGAAGTTTGGAAACGTTTACACGCACACACACATACTGTACAGTATATAAACTCTTAATATAATCATATCTCGTTAGTGAAAAATTTATGGACGTTGAATGTTACAAGACTTGATATACTGTAAAAAAATGCAGAGTTTTATTTCACGGGTTATTTACCTTCTCAGACATCACATTGTTTTGCAATAATCTCAGTGTTTGCACTAAAGAGGATTTGTCTTTGACTCTGGAAAAGCTAATTTAATGCTATATTCCTTCCAACTTTTAACAAGGTTATTCGATTGATGTGAATTTGTAATCATTATACTGCAATATAAAACACTTTTTTTCGGTTATATTATATATCAAGATATTTAAATTAAACCTTCCAAGTAATTGACTAAAATTTTCTTCCCCATTAAAACATTTTCTTGACGCTGTCACTGATAAATATGAAAGCTAAGATTACAAATGTAACTGAATATGACTTTTCGAAGAAGGGCAAACATTATTTGTAGAATATAATATCCGTTAGAGGTCAGGAACCTAGAAAGGAAGAAAAGAAAGATTTATCTGAATTTTATGAATAAATTAATTAAAAACATTTACAAAATCAAAATATTTCAACATCATCAAATTACATTGGATGTTAATTTGGAATCTTATTTTCACATCGTTTAGATACCCAAAAGATGTTTTCCTCTACACATTTGTAAGGGTGGAAAGGATCTTCCTGTTCGTTACCGCTGCTAACTCTCTCGTTTGCTGGTGCAGACAACACTTAGGGTGGTTGGACAGAGGTGAGAACGGCAGCTGCTACCTGTGTCACAGGCAGATTCACCCCAGCCGCCATACAGACACTATCTAGCTACCCAGCTGTTCGTCAAATTCTGGCTGTGATCTCATCATAGGTCGTGGGCTGTGTCCCCAGACCTTCACCTATGGACTGTCAATTCTCTGGTCACCTACAACTACCACGACCGTCAGTTCATCTCATTCCGTCTGTGCCCCTGTGTTCTCCTGCCATTTCAAGACGTCGCTCGAGTGTGGAGTTGAATGGACGCTTCCCTACCCTGAGTGTGGATCACCGTGTTTCAGAACCTTCCCCTAGGGCCACTGCCGTAGGAAATATCTGTTCATTGTTTGATTCTATG
Organism: Homarus americanus; assembly: GCF_018991925.1. NCBI lineage: Eukaryota > Metazoa > Arthropoda > Malacostraca > Decapoda > Nephropidae > Homarus > Homarus americanus. The sequence goes on from NW_024737042.1 coordinate 19,997,402, forward strand.
GTTGTTTGATTCCATTAATTGCTGACTCCCATTAATTGTTTGATTCCTTTAATTTTTTGCTTCCCTTAATTGTTTAACTCCATTAACTATTGACTGCATTAATTGGTTGACTCCCGCAATTATTTGATGTCTGTTGAGTGGTGTCAGAGTTTTGTTATATTTTTTATAGTAAAGAGATGTCAATCTCAAACGGTTGTTTGCTATTCCTCAGAAACCCATGGTCCTTGACTTTCCTTTATTAAGAACCTGATTAGTCTGAAAGGGATTTATATCCCTAATTCCCAGGCCTTTACAACATTCTTGTTCTGTTTATAAACGAGGTCGTCTGGCAAGAAGGTTCTTGTCTTACAAAATGTTGAAAATATATAAACTTGATACTAAACGAGGAGCAAGGAGTTCTTGTTAAACGACGACTTAGGTACTACAGTATTAGCCGGTAACTTCAAACTGAGGTGAGAGGTGAGGAGTCATCTACCTCTAGACAGTTCTGGAAGACAGAACTTTTAATATGTACATCAGATTAGGTCAGCTCTTGGATCTATATAAATGTCTTTTTTTTTTTTTTTTTCCCTCGAAGGGGCTAGTTGTCATCCTGTGCAAGGTGAAGCGCAAAAGCGTTTACAGCGCCCATCTGGGAAGCATCTGTAGTTCATACTTGCCTTCATGACTCGTGCATTAAGGGCGTAAAAGCCTGAAGGGTCATGGGTTTTGTCAGCAAGTTACATAAAGTGACAAAATGATGAGTGTATAGGGGGAAATTTCCCGGTACAATTTATCTGTTTATGGCAAAGCGTGGCAGGCCCCTAATAATGTCTCGAGGAGGAGGGATATCTGGTCAGGGCGGGAAAAGGTGTTGGTAACAGGGTCATCTGGGGTTTGTAGGTAAGAAAGTCAGGAGTTACCCCGGGAATTTGGGTAGGGCCCCTGGGAGCAGAGACTGGGGTGTCTGGCATTGAGATCTCCCACATGGAGGGTGGGGGTAGCGGTGATATGTAGTGATAGGACAGGTACAGTAAAGGCGGACGGAAGCACATAGGCATTGTTAATACTGAGGGACATAAATTTTAGTGTGATTGTGATGGCGTGTACGTCGGTAGTGTCGGCTTCAAGGGGGACATCGAGGGGTTGGTAGGGGACATCCTTCTTGGCGTAGATGCGTAGTCCACGTGCATGTCCTCATGGTGGTCCATTGATGAGGAGAACTGGAGTGGATGGGCCCCAGGTGCCGGCATGCCGGTGGGGGACGGGTAGCCGGGGGTGGTCTCCTCGGGTCTAATAGGGGGCCCTGGTGGAGACAGCTCAGACACATGAGCAGGCGCGGCTTGTGGTGGGTGAACAGAATGAGTCACCACGTGTCGTGATCGGGCGAGACGTAGCACAGGGGCAGCAGGGCACACCGGGCCAGGCTCGGTAGGTGCTACGCCAGCAGTGATGTCAGGCGGCAGTGGAGTAGGCCGTGAGCTACCAGCTTGTGTCAAACCAGAAGATGGGGGTGACTGGGTAGCAGTTGAAGGCAGGGGTAGTCGGTGTAGGTCAGAGATGGCGGTACAGAGTTTATCAAAGAGTTTTTCAACACGGTTGGTAAATTCGTGAAAGAGGGATATGATCTGTGTTGTGTCACCGGAGGGGGGGCACCGGTGGGAGCACAAGGCCTGACAGCGTCAGAGTAGAAACAGGGAGGAGGCCCAGTAGTAGTTGAGTTAGGAGACGGCCGGGACTGCTGTGTTGCAGCCAAATGAGGCCAGGCAGGGGCAGATGTTGTTGAAGAAGGAGGCGTTGCTTGAAACAGTGGAGGGGACGCAGAGGGAGGCAGCCCGGTAGACTGGAGGGAAGGTTGAGGTTGATGCGGCCTTCGGGGAGGCTTTTCCCTGGGACAGGCGAGCATTTGGGGCATTGCCGTGAGTCAGCATTGTGCCAGCCACCAAATTACAAAACCTTCGGAAATCTGTGACTTTGAGATAAGTCTCATTCACAAACTATGTAAAAGAATAAAAATGGAAATTTCTAAAACTGAATTCATGAAAGTAATTCATATCATTCCATTGAAAATTATTTTATTTCGAAGCTTCGTCTTAGCCCGTTCAACAAAAGCTCGGGGATTCAAGACGCTCGGAAAACTATTTTACAGTTGTGAAACAAGTTTTCCTCCCGCTTACATGCTGGCACAAAAGTTTTTATAACGGTGTTAGCAACAGCGTCTGTTCTTGAATACCTCTTAAGCTCTGATTCCAGGAAAGAGCAAGCGGGAGTCCAGACATGCTTCGCCGTCGTCAAACATTTCAACCAAGTTTAGATTTTTCACGCAGAGTTTACCTTCTTGTATATTAACTTGTCTCGAATTGTTTACACCTAGAGTGTTGAGTTTTGTTCTCTAACGTCTTTAAATTAACCATTTTGAACCTTGATATGAAACATCATTTACAGGATTTTTTGTCAGTCATTTCAATGCCTTATACCCTTTTATATTTATCCTTTGTATGGTTTTATGTAACTATATTTATCTTACACTTTCGTCAATATATGATAACACATCAACAACTAAAATTTTCCAGTTCTTTTAGCGGTACCGAACGTCACAATGACATAATTATTACCAGATTGAAGGCAGAACTCTCCTCGCTTACTCCTGCATAATTACATTTTTGTTGCCTTATAAAATATTCTCTATCACTTATTTGGATTTCGTTCCTGAATAGCGTTTAACATGCTTATCTTGGAGCGTGTGTTCGTGGGTTAATCTGTTTGTCCGACTGCGTTCTTTATATTTGTTGATGGTTCCACGCGCATTTTGTGTGTTCTACATGTTATCATAGCTACATTATTGTTATGGTTATTAATAATTCCTCGTGTTAGGCCACCTTTTCCTCACACATTCCCTCGTCTCACCTTCCACAATTTCTATTTGACATTCTCCACACCTTCCTTCATTTATACGCTTCCTATACCTTTGCACAATCTCAAATCCTACTTTTTATTCATGCTACTTCTCCTTCCTTCTCCCAATTCTACTCTCGTCTGTGTTTTTATACCTTCACTCTTCACACTCTCAGGCCTTATCCCACTCGAGTTCCCACTTCTCACACACACACACACACACACGTCACCACTCCTCCCACACTCACGTCACCACTCACTCCTCCCGCACTCGCGTCAACGCTCCTCCCACACTCATGTCACCACGCCTCCCACACTCACGTCACCACTCTTACTACACTCACATCACCACTCCTTCTACACTCACGTCACCACTCCTCCCGCACTCATATCACTACTTCTACATTCAAGTCACCACTCGTTCCACACTCACGTCCCCTCTCGCCCTACACTCACATAAGAACATTAGAACATAGGAATGGAGGAAACTGTAGCAGGCCTATTGACTCATATTGGCAGTCCCATTTACACCCAACCCCTATCACTCATATATCCATCCAACCTACAGTATGTTTAAGGCTATCCAGCGTATTCTAGTTAATAATGATGTTTGGTAACTTGTTCCACTCATCCACTACTCTATTTCCAAACCAGTGTTTACCTATTTCGCGCCTAAATCTAAATATGTCTAATTTAAAACCATTGTTACGAGTTCACTCCTGGTTGGATAGTTTGAGTACCTTTGTAATGTCACCTTTATTTAGCCCTTACTTCCATTTATAAACCTCGATCATATCGCCCCTCACCTTACGTCTCTCGAGGGAGTACAAATTAAGATGCTTTAACCTGTGAACCGGTTGGTTAATTCCCAGTTAACCAGGTTGGTTCATATTTATTATATTGGGCTTTAATAACGAAACCCAATTGAAGTTTCTTGTTTTATTAAAAAGTATTATGTATATAATTCCTGAGTGTAGATCAACCGTAAGTTCCACTATTTATAAGTGTGGCGAGAAAGGGGCGGCGTCTATGTAAATACAGTAGACGTGAATCAACGTCCGTTCGATATTTAGTTGTGAGCGAGACTCTGAGTAGTGACCCATCAAGGGAGAACGGAATAGATGCGTCGCCCTCTCTTGAGGGAAGACGGAGCCATCCAATGCAGCTCTCAAATAACGTCTTCCTCTAGTTAAGGATATCAAGCTACTGCCCGCTTTAGGTGGCCAGGAGCCGGCTACTTTATGCCTTTACTCAGCATAGTATGACGCAGCTTCCCGTGGGCACACCTTATCACGTGCATTGAACATGTCACCTAATAGCCAGTGGAAAGTTACAGGGGATGAATCATTATATAAATCAAATGTAATTAACCCATTTATATAATTCTTATGTTTATGAAACATGGGCCATTACATCACTCGGTCACCTACCCTCCGAGCACCGTGAGGACTAACTAAACTCACAGATAAACATCCGATACATAAGCCTAACCATGTTACAAACATATGTGTAAGCACTAAGCTGTGGACTCTACAACCCTAGGGTTTTCATCAACTACAGGGGTCCTAGACTTAAGTGTCTTACGGGCTAGTATCTCATGTACAAAAAATTGGATGATTCTGACTTAAAACACAAACATTACTGCCAATATCAAAAGCAACATGGCAGAAATAATCTTTGCCTAGTTCGTGTTTAGGAACGCACCTTCTTAACAATGTACAACTCTTGCTACTGTAATCACGCTAGATGAATGAGTGTGTGGTGCTTAAGACTCTTTCAACGAAACATTCATTTTTGTGGAGAGCAATGGTACTGAGTTGCTAAGGGTCCTACACGGCATGGCTGAAAATTTACAGCCTGTGATACTTTACTGTAAAACTATCATATTTTTATTTTAAGAAGATGTGTCTTTGACATCATTAAAAATATTTAGTTTGAAAATTGTGAACATTCTTATCCTCCCTGGGATCAAAAGAAGATGTCCACATTTTCTATGTCTAATAAATACCGGGAATTATTTCACATCAGTATAAATTAAAATAAGTAAGCACTTACAACAATGACGTAACCTATAGATGTCCTATCGATGTGGAGTTATGTCTCGAACATGTAAATGTGTGTATATATTTAATGTATACCTAGATATTACCTATTCCTTGTAGGCTTGATTGAAGAATTCCTTTCTAGAATTTCTTGACAATGTGAAATTGTTGCCACAATTCCGAAGACTTGTGTGTGTCATCCCACCGCTGCCACCAATGAACCCGTTGGTTAATTCTCAGTTAACCAGGTTGGTTCACATATATTATATTGAGCTTTAGTAACGAAACCCAAATGAAGTTTCTTGTTTTATTAAAAAGTGTTATGAATATAATTCCTGAGTGTAGATCAACCGTAAGTTCCACTCTTTATGAGTGTGGTGAGAAAGGGACGGCGTCTATGTAAATTCAGTAGACGTGAATCAACGTCCGTTCGATATTAAGTTGTGAGCGAGACTCTGAGTAGTGATCCATCGAGGGAGAACGGAATAGACGCGTCGCCCTCCCTCGAGGGAAGACGGAGCCATCCACTGCGGCTCTCATATAAAGTCTTCGTCTAGTCAAGGTTATCAAGCTACTGCCAGCTTTAGGTGGCCAGAAGGCGGCTGTTTTATGCCCTTACTCAGCATAGTATGACGCAGCTTCCCGTGTGCACACCTTATCACGTGCATTGAACATGTCACCTCATAGCCAGTGGAAAGTTACAAGGGATGAATCAGTATATAAATCAAATGTAATTAACCCATTTATATATTTCTTATGTTTATGAAACATGGGCCATTACACCTGTCTCAGTACTCAATGTTTCTAATGCCCGGGATTAGTCTTGCAATTCTCCTTTGAATTCTTTCTATGGATTCTATAACCATTCTGTAGTATGGTGACCAAAATTGAACCACGTAAACCAAGTGAGGTCTCACAAGCTCAAGATATAGTTTAGAGATGACTTCGCTAGTCTTGTAACTAACACTCCTTTGTATGAACCCAAGTACTTTGTTAGCCACTCTTCCCACACTCACGTCACCACTCCTCCTACACTACCCATCACCACTCCTCCCACACTCACGACACCACTCGTTCTACATTCACGTCATCACTACTCCTACACTCACGTCACAACTCCAACACTCATGCCACCACTCTTCCCACACCCACATCACCACTTCTACACTCAAGTCACCACTCCTACTACACTCACTTCACCACTCCTCCCACACTCGCGACGACACTCCTTCTACACTCATGTTACCATTTCTCCCACACTCACGTCAACACTCTTCCCACACTTACGTCACCACTCCTCCCACACAACCCGTCACCACTCCTCGCACACTCACGTCACCACTCCTACACTCACGTCACCAATCCTCGCACACTCACATCACCACACCTCATCCACACACGTCACCACTCCTATTTCAATCACGTCACCACTCCTTCTACGCTCACCTCACCACTCGTCCTACATTCACGTCATCACTGCTCCAACACTCACATCACCACTTCTCCTACATTCACGTCACCACTCCTTTTGTACTCACGTCACCACTCCCCCTACACTCAAGAACACCACTCTTCCTACATTCACGTCGCCACTCCTTTTACACTCACGTCACCACTCCTCCAACACTCATGTCACCACTCCTTTTACACTCACGTCACCACTCCTCCCACACTCACGTCACCACTCCTTCTACATTCAAGTCACCACTCCCACACTCATGTCACCATTCTTACTACACTCACGTCACCACTCCTCCCATACTCACGTCACCACTCCTCCCACGCTCACGTCACCTCTCCCACTCTCACGTCACCACCCCAACACTCACGTCAACACTCCTATTCTCACGTCACTACTCTTACTGCACTCATGTGACCACTCCTCCCACACTCACGTCACCTCTCTTACTGCACTCATGTTACCACTCCTCCCACACTCACGTCACCACTCTTACTACACTCATAAGAACATAAGAAAATAAGAATGGAGGAAACTGCAGCGGGCCTATTGACCCATACTGGGCAGTCCCGTTTATACCCAACCCCTATTGCTCATATAAGCATCCAACCTATGTTTGAAGCTATCCAGTGTATTCGAGTTAATGATGATGTTTGGTAACTTGTTCCATTGATCCACTACTCTTTTTCCAAACCAGTGTTTACCTATTTCACGCCGAAATCTAAATTTAGCTAATTTAAAACCATTGTTGCGAGTTCTCTCCTGGTTTGATAGTTTGAGTACCTTTGTAATATCTCCTTTGTTTAACCCTGACTTCCATTTATACACCTCTATCATGTCGCCCCTCACTCTACGTCTCTCGAGGGCGTGTAAATTAAGATGTTTTAACCTGTCTCTGTATTCAAGGTTCCTAATGCCAGGGATTAGTCTTGTCATTCTCCTCTGGATTCTTTCCAAGGATTCTATATCCATTCTGTAATACGGTGACCAGAATTGAACTGCGTAATCCAGGTGAGGTCTCACAAGCGCTAGATATAATTTTAAGATGACCTCGCACCACTTCTCTCACACTCACATCACCACTCATCCCACACTCACGTCACCACTCCTCCCACACTCACGTCAGTGAAAAACAACTCGGCAGTGACAGCTGATTCTTACCCAAGATAACCTTCACACAGTGAGGTCCCAGGTACTCATTGATAACTGCCCCTGAGGCTCCACAACACCAGCTATGTGTTAATCAGTCCACGATAGGGAGGCCTTGGACCTCACCTCACTCACTTGAGTGAGTGAGGTCCTGTGACACTAGACCACGTAGTGTCCCCATGATGCTACGACATCACGTAGTGAATGAGTTGCTACAGCATCATGTAAGATTCCTTAGAACACCATCTGTGAGGGAATTACTACACCATGTGATGCCCCTCATAACACCATCTGTGAGGGAATTATTACACCACATCAGGCCCCTCATACACCATCTGTGAGGGAATTACTACATCATCAGGCCCCTAATAACACCATCTGTGAGGGAATTACTACACCACATCAGGCCCCTCATACACCATCTGTGAGGGAATTACTACACCATCAGGCCCCTCGTAACACCATCTGTGAGGGAATTACTACACCACGTCAGGCCCCTCATAACACCACCTGTGAGGGAACTACAACACCACGTGATGCCCCTCATAACACCATCTTTGAGGGAGTTACTACACTACGTGTATGATGTTCAATACCCCAGCGCACAAGATCTACATGACCTCCACTGTAAACATTAATCTGTATGTTCACTGTATGTTTCTTTACCTTTCTCTAATGAAGGCTTTTGTTAAACCACCAATGCCAATGTATGTAATAATTCATTTAAGTCTAATGTATATTTTTTGCCTTCAGGCTGCAGAACTTTTTCAGAAATTTTTTAATAAACCGTTAATTATTATTATTATTATTTATGACCACTCCTCCTAAAAGCACATTACCACTCCTACACTCACGTCACGATTCCTCGCACTCATATCATCACTCCTACACTCATGCCACCACTCTTCCCACACCCACATCACCTCTTCTACACTCACGTCACCACTCCTCGCACACTCACATCACCACTCTTCATAATCTTACGTCACCATTCGCACACTCACGTCACCATTCCCACACTGACATCACCACTCCTCACACACTCATGTCCTACACTCATGTCACCACTCCCCCCACACTCGTATAATTGTACTCACGTGCCCTCCCAACCCCTCTCCTATTCTTCTTCTCTCAATCCTCCTCCTCTTCACTTCCTGTCTCCTACACGTTCTCCACCTTCATGCTTCCCCATACCTTCATGCCTTCTCTCTAACACTCTCTATCTTTCTTTTCACACTCCTGCTGTTTCTTGCCGAGCTTGACGTACGGTGTGTTTTGACGTGATAACAGAGATACTTTCAGTGTTGTGTGTGTGTGTGTGTGTGTGTGTTTGTGTGTGTCTGTGTGTGTGTGTGCGTGTGTGTGTGTGTGTGCCTATTCACTATCAAGATTCTTGCTGTGCCACTTCGTAGCAACACACGGTAACTGGGTGCCTCATGCGCCAAGGCTAGACCAGCAGGGGATCTCGGAGTAGCAGAGGGCCCCAGAGGGACGGCATGTGGACACGTCCTGTCGCCTACCAACCATTGCCCCGCTGCCTTGCGGATTAACCTTGGGAGGTATAAAGCTACGGGAGTAAACCCTGAACGAAAAATCTGCGGTGGAGCCACGTATCAGGCAGACATGCTTACAAAGCTCCAACAAGACTCCAACAGCGGTATAGGCAGAATAGATGACCTCCATGGAAACCCAACGACTACACCGGCGGACAAAAGCAATGCCTGATGTACAGGCTGCTAAGACGAAACCTAACAAACTGGGCTATCTGTCCATTGCAACTCTCCTTCTCCTCAGTCATTGCATCGCTTGCACCACTGGACCAGGAAAAGGAAGATCCAAGACGTGTGGTTGTAACTTGGGCTCCTGCCTCACCACATAAATCAACTCACATACAGCCATCATCCAGCTCATCATGCCTCTCATCATCATCAAAACCCCTATACCCCCAAAAGTCCTATGGCGACAGAAGAGTGGCGACAGGGACAGGCAGAGATGCCTGCCGGAAGTCTCCAGTCACAATTCTGCACATGGGCGGCACAGATAAGATCTAGGCAGCACTGCAATCTGGTCCTGTCTGTGCGACTGAGCAGCCCCTTAGATGAGCCACTCTGCTCACCCTACATAGGGAGGGAGCTGGAAAAAGTACCCTAAACGTAGCCTGCCTTAAAAACGGACCTATCTGGGCAACCGCACACAGTAGGATCATCCTTATGCGGTCAAAAACACAATCAAAATTACAGATCCAAACATAAACAAACTATACAACCTCGTATGGTCGCTGCACCAACTCTCTTTTCCATTTTTTTGGCTGCCTTCATTACCCGTACCAGCGCCAATCTAGCGAGCAGGGTGGACATCGAGTACCGGATGAAGGGTCTTCTCAAAATAAGACGAATCCAGGCAGGAACAAAGGTGTCGGCATCTTCCATTACTGAGCTTCAGTATGCAGACGACCTCACCCTTGTTCTTCACACTGAATGCGACCTACAGGAGATCTTGAACACCTGCGCAGATACGTATGCACACTTCGGCCTTGAGGTGAATGTACATAAAACTCAGATTCTCTTTCAGCCTCCCCTCCTCCACCATACAACCAGCTTAACGGTACTACCCTCTCTAATGTTACCCACCACCACGGACATCGATGAAGAGATTCAGCATCAGATTTGATGTGCATCTCAAGGCTTTGGCAGAGTCTGAAAGCATGTCTTCAGCTGTAGGGAGCTGAGATTATCTACAAAGTTACACGTAGTTCGAGTAGTGGTCCTCCCCCGCAAGACATGGGTAAAGTCATGGGTTGCGTTAGGCTTACCCACGCAACCAATTCCAAAGTTTTTTTACTAGAGATAAGGCACCCGGCTAGGCATAACTGGGACATATATTTTCCATGAGTGGTATGTTAGCCAGCCTTCAGGGGGTGGGGGGGGGAGCAGTGAGACAGTGTTGTACTGTTCATAGCCTCGCACCCAAAAACCTCATTTTAAGTAGTAACCCCTGGGCCATGGGTTAGTCAAGACGCCCACCTCCTCCCTCCTGAAGGGAGCGGGATACCACATGGAGTCCTCCACCGCCATTCCGTCCAAAGGACCGTCGTCGAAACGAGATTAAGCGTGTTAACCTAGGTTGTTATCCAGTGGAAATATCACGTGTGGATGCCTGGTTGCAACAAGGGCAATCCGGGCTGGCCTATCAAACCTACAGTAAATGGTTAATCAATTCACGCTTAGAGTTCTCCTGCACGACACCCGTCTTCAGTGACCGTGATTGACACGAGACTAAGCGTGTTAACCTAGGTTTGTATCCCCGTGGAAATATCAAGTGTGGAAGCCTAAGTGGTTAATTCAAGTCACGCTTACCAGTTCTCCTTGCTGCGACAACCGTCTACAGTGACTGTCAGTGACGCGAGACTATGTGTGGTAACCCAAGAGTACTCTTTTTGTTGTTATTGCCCGTGGAAAGAAGTTCTTGTGCGGAAGCCTGGTTGCAACAAAAGCACTCCAGTCTGGCAGTAAATGTATCACTTGAAGAATTATGGCTGTGTTAAGTCATACCCACAGTAGAGTAATCACATGTGTCCCAAGTTGAAAATTCTCTTTTAGAAGATTAATTTTATTACAGCGTGAACGTGAGTGACTCATATATCCATGCAAATTGTAAATCATTGTATGGAAGCTTGACAAATATATGTAAGTGCAATTATCTGCCCGTATCTGTGGTCCTGTCTTATTATTACTAAAGGTAATGACTGATTGGTTATGACAAAGTATAACCAATAACTTAGATGGATGTTGGAAATTAATGGAATTCATTAAATCATCATTTATCATATATAAATCATGGAATGTCGAGTGGTGGAGTGAACTTCTATGAAGATACGCCATAATCTCCTGTAAGTAACCAGTGTGAAGGTATCGAATTCTACGGTAAGAAATACAAAACACAACATATTATAATCTTTTATATTATAATCCACTCTTACACCACCACCAAAACCATGACAGGTCACATACAGGGGGCATATCAAGGCACTTGAAAATTTTCACCAACATAGTCTATGTTCCATCCTCCGAGTTCGCTGGGTAGACAAGAGAACAAATGCCAGTATTCATGCTGACATCAACTGTAGAAGCATCGAGGCTACCATTATCCATGAACAACTACGCTGGACTGGCCATGTTACCCGCATGAACGACAGTAAACTGCCAAGGCAACTACTTTATAGTCACACATCGAATAGTAAACGTAACGCTGGTGGGCAACTGAAAAGGTATAAGGATAGTCTTAAGGCAAACCTGAAAATGTGCCAAATCGACCCCCTCACCTGGGAGACGATTACTCCACACCGTAATGCTTTGAGGATCACCACTCAAGATGTCAATACTTTCGAGCTAGCCCGACTGCATAACGAGGCAGACAAGCACCAACGCCGGAAAGACGCTGCTGCCTCCTCTCCCGCACTATATGTAGCCCCCTATATGTGCAACATCTTTGATCGACCCTGTCGGTCCCGTATCGGCCTCTTTAGTCACCTCAGAACTCACCAACCTAGCTGGATGATCGTCATACTCGATTCCGTTCCGAGTGACAGCAAAGTAATAGTAGTAGTAGTAGTGAGTGTGTGTGTGTGTGTGTGTGTGTGTGTGTGTGTGTGTGTGTATGTGTGAACTATAACGCCTTGGTTGTCTTGGATATGTTTGAAGAAGTGAGAGAAGGACGGTGAAGCAAAGCAAAAGCATGAGAAGGGTGTGCTAGAGTTAATGTGAGCGTAGTCTGAGGTAGAGGTGAGAGGTAAAATAAAAAGGGTGAGATTAGATGGTGGTAACCGGTAAGGGATATTAAAGGTAAGGTGAAAGTAAAGTGAGGAACGGATCGGAGATATTTGAGAAACATGAAAGGATTGATGACTGATGAGGCTGTGGTGAAGGATGATAGACGGAAGTAGAATCAGGAGAAGAGGATGCTAGATGGTGTAGAGGGGAAGTGGAACAGTATCAGTACTAGTAGGGTAGTGGTAGTAAATTGTGTGATAGAGCAGTTGCGTTTATCATCACATGACTCAACAGTCCACTTTATTATCCTAATGATTATTAAATGTTCATTCTTCATTTATCCTACATTCTGGATGCCTCAAGAATCTTATTACTCGTTTGCTTGATGATTAGAATTATGATCAGTATGAGTAACCCGTCAGCAAGAAAGCCAGTTGATTGCCTAGTTCAGTCCACCACACTCATTGGTAGGTATTATTACCTAGCATTTCATTTGTTGACAAAATTTCCTTATAGAAGATTGTAAGGGAGGAAACGATCTTCCTGATCGTTACCGCTGCACACTCGCTCGTTTGCTGGTGCTACCAACACTTGGGGCGGTTGGACAGAGGTGAGAATGGCAGCGGCTACCTGTGTCACAGGCAGATCCTACTCAGCCGTGTGTGCAGCAGTAACTACCTTCCCCAGCTGTTCGTCAAATTCTGGCTGTGTCCCCAGACCTTCACCTATCGACTGTCAATTCTCTGGACATCTACCACTACCCCCTACCACGACCGTCAGTTCATCTCCTCCGTCTGTGCCCGGTGTTCTCCTGCCATATTAAGACATCGGCCGCTGTCACTCGAGTTGAATGGACGCTTCCCCCTGAGTGTGGATCACTGTGTTCCAGAACCTTCCCCAGGGCCACTGTCGTAGGAAATATCTGTTCATTGTTTGATTCTATTGTTTGGTCCCTTTAATTGCCGACTCCCTTTTATTGTTTGATTCTATCAGTTGTTGACTCCCATTAATTGTTTGATTCCATTAATTGTTTGATTCTATTAATTATTGACTCCCATTAATTGTTTGCTTCCCTTTAATTGTTTGCTTCCTTTAATTGTTTGCTTCCCTTAATTGTTTGACTCCATTAACTGTTTACTGCATTAATTGTTTGACTCCCGTAATTGTTACTTGATGTTTGTTGAGTGGTGTCAGAGTTTTGTGTTATATTTTTTATAGTAAAGAGATGTCAATCTCAAACGGTTGTTTGTTATTCATCAGAAAACCATGGTCCTTTATGAGGGCCTGTGTGTCCGTAACAATTCCTTTTATTCTCATACTTATTACCATTGGTAGCGTGACGAGAGGAGGCTCGTGGGTTTATGTAATGATAGTATAAAGTAATAGGGAAGAAATAACGGTAAATACTGTAGGTAAATAATAGACACAATATACAAATACAAAATTTACTTAAACATCAATATGAAATTAGGAGAAAGAATATATATGTACCAACAGACGAAATCTAGTACTAGGCCCTCAGGCTCAACATGCTCACACCACTACTGGGTGGACATACTCAATAACACATAACTCTTATTGTCACTTAACACCATAAAGACCAGGGCAACTGCCACTACAACACTCAGTCGTCAGGAGTGATACTCAAGCAACAGCCATGGGGTCCAGCCACCATGGAGTACTTTCCGACGAACTCTGAAGATCCCAGTGGATTAAATCCACCACACAAATAGCCCTACTGAGTTAGACACTCATCCACCAATGATGGGGGCTGGTAGTGGTGTGTGGCTTGGTGATCCGGGGTCACCTCGCAGGCCGAGCGTTAGGGCCAGACGAGCCAGCTATGGGGGCCATAGGTAGTCTGAAGTGTCTGACGGCCGGGTCTCACGAAGGTAACTGATCCTACTGGACCTCGGACATCTCCCCAGACATAGTGGATATAACATCCACTCTACAGACACGGCCTAGGCTGCGTTAGGGACCTGTATGAATGAAGGGACGGGCACTTACTAACAGTGACAACATCACATTTCAGGGGACGTTAAAGACGTAAATATGACTTCACTCAGAGCATATCAACTACGTTACTGTAACACCTGCACAATCAACTATTAATTGGGTCAAATCACTTAAAGAAGGGCGAATTATAACACAGAGTGCAATGGCATACCTGTATGGATGAAGGGACGGGCACTTACTAACGGTAGAAATGCCCGCGGCACCTTCACTCAAAATAGGTCAGGGAGTCCACCTACTTCTATTTCGATGAATTAATTTACTGTACACTCTGACGTTGAAACTGAGACTATGAACTCGGTTTCATTCCCTACTATTATCTTCACTAACAATGCTCTGACTCCGCTATCAAAAGCAAAATTAAATTGATTACAAAGGGTTGGATGGCAACAGGTCCCAACATACAGCGTCTGCTACGAAATCCGTGGATTATATTCAAAGTTCCCTTAAGACAAAGACGGGGGAAACAGAGAAAACGGGGGACGTTTCCACTGGGGGACTCGGAAGGTTTTGTGGACGTTTGAGCGTAATATGAATCCTTAAGGTTTTCAGGTTAGCCATTATCACGATCATGACACCTTGACTTTCCTTTATTAAGATCCTGATTAGTCTGGTAAGGGATTTCTATCCCTAAGTTCCAGGCCTTTACATAGATAAATTATTACAGGTATTTCTGAAATGTTTATAATTTTCTGATGTGATCTCTATATCTGTGGGTTTATATTATTCCCCGATATGGTCTCTATATCTGAAGGTTTATATTATGCCACTGTTCAAAATGTACTTATTAACACACACGTATCAGTGATATTATTTTAACGAATTAATATGGCATATGACTTATTTACTTTCTTGGGTTATTTTGAATCCTAGCATTGTTCTCGATTCCACAGCTTGCGCTGATAGACTGTTCGATATGTCTACCACTCTGCAAGAAGAAGAATGACCTTACGTTCGTTCTATATGATAAAATGGCGAGCTTAAAGTTATATTCTTTGTGTTGATGGTGTGTATGAGATTTTGAATGTCTATGAGATCTGCCCTATTGTGTCTTATGTGAAAGTTGTCAGTTCTTTGGTCCTCAGTCGACTTGGATATTCGAGATAACATAGATTTAGAATTGTCTTACTCACTTTGTGTTGTACCTTTTCTCTGGATCCTAGATCTTTCTAGAGGTAGGGTTTCCATGCCTGTATACGGTAATCCAGACTGGGATATACAATAAGTGAGATTTATAAATTTAAAGGAGCATTTTCTTATTTCTCTATTCGAATTTACGCTTTATAATGCCCAAATATCGGTTGGGTTTTTGTGCTGCTGCTCCCACTTGTTTTGTTGCCTTCAGTGATTGTATTTAAGAAGCAGGAATTTGTCAACTGCCTGTGCGAATAAAAACGAACCATTATTGAAATATGATTTTATAAGGAATGGCCCATAGAACGATATCCCCATACCTAATTCACATAACGGGAAGAAGGTCAGTGTCTTATCTGAGAGTTGTCAGTCCTAAGACCCTCAACCTATATGGATAATTGTGATGGCTTATATCAGGAATAATTCTAGTCTTCCTACATTGTATTTTTGGTAGTGAAGTATTGATATTATTATCAATAGAAAGTGTGATCCCTCAAGCTTGTGTACATTAAGGTAGTTTAATACAGTGTTCAACACTACACATATACTGACGTCATAGTTAATTGATGATCACTGTAATATAAGATAATAGGATTTTACCCTTTAGAATTTTCTAACAAAAAGCGGTGAAGTTGATATTTGACACACTTACCCATGAAGGATACTGTTTTTCAAATATTTTTTCAAAAGAAAATATATTGTGTTCTAAGGCTAACCATGATAAATATATTTTATGTGTATATTCAATCATTCGAGAGTGACCATAATGGAGATTTTTTTTTTTACTAGAATAGCCCACCTGGCACTGGTCATCGACCCACAACGGGACCTAGGCAGCGAAAAAAAAAATTATAATAAAAATAAATTAAAAAAATATAAAAAGAAAATGATTACCTGTATATTAATATACACCACGAAGATGCCAGATTTGAAGTGAGACAAATTGTATGAAGTAGGAAAACTGTTACGAGTGTCTGCCATAAGTTTCTATTCTGGGTATAAAAACATGTTGTTCGGATCAATGAGGTTAAAGAAGAATGTAGTGAAGCAGGCTATTGTATTTAGCGTTTGATTACTCGTCCATTTTAGTAATGTTCTCACGCAACAGATGACAGCACCATCGTTTATCTTATATGACATATCCCTGAGAAAATTTTTAATGTTAAATATAGAAATTATATTTAGTTTTTAGTAAACAGGAACTAGAGATATGTTATCCACAAATAAAATATTTGTAGGGTGAAATAAATGAATGTATAAATATTTCGATATATAATCCCCTTCAACATTTAGCCTTCCCAAAGGAGCAACAGCGGTAAGTGTAATGAGGAAAATAAACGGTATTATTGCGTTTTGAACCACATTATTTTTATCTTATGTAGCATTCATATGAGGTAAGGTTAGGGCCTAACCCTACCTACCATTAGGACAAGGTTAGGTTTAGTTTAGCTAAGTAAATTACGTGGTCGAGAAATAGTTCCATAGCAGTTAGCTTGGTGGGAGGCAGCCCCAGTGAGTTAGCTTATTTAGAATGGTGTAGGATCATGATTTACGCCAGAAATGGGTATTATTAGAGCGTTTGCTCCTAATCACAGACCTTTGTGTGTGTGTTCTTTCATATTCTTGGCCCAAAATAGGGTGAATGGTATTATTGCAGTTTTTCACAACCATAGAATCGAGAAAAAATTATTTGTGTAACATACTTAAAAGGCTATTATAAGAAACTTTTCTTCTATACCATTTTCGTCGCAAATGCATAAAAGCGTCAGAAATTAAATAATTTATTTACGTAAACACGGTTATAGTACTAAAAAAATAGTTTTTAATAACGTAATGATTTGGGGCCAAACGCTCTATTTTTACAAAGCAATGAAGGTCAAAATCGTTTGATACCCATAAAAACACACAAAAATGTCCATGTTGAAAGAGGTGTGTGGTTGAAAATGCAATTTTACCCGATAAAAATAACAATGCAAAACAATCCTTGCAATAGTTTAATTAAATTGATCTTTAATGACACCTTCCCTCCTTGCAGATGTGAAAAGTGATTACAGGTTGCACAACTGTGTTTAAATAAGCCACTCTCAAAACTCAACATGAGTTTTGTTCTATGCAGCCAACACTTCATCCCGAATTCATTCAAACCACGCAGCTCTCCTACAAAACTGAAACATTTGAATGCTTACTTCATGTGCTAAGAAACAGTTGTGCTTGTGTTTGTCCGACACTTGCAATAAAAATAAATATTAGTATACTACTGTTTTTTAACTTAAATTCCATTATAATGTATTCCCCCCATACATTTGTTTTATGGTTTTGTAGTGCAAGCAAACTAATTTGTCAGTATAAAGGGGACACTAAGATTTTCAGCTTATGTACTTTGAATGATTGTGAACACAAAGGAGCCATTAGCAATAATGATAACTGAAAACACAACCATATGAATTGTTGTCCCACAAGTACAGTATATACCGGGTAAACAAGCAGGCGGGCGGGGTCGTGGGGTTTTTGTTTTATCTTTCTTTTCTTTCCTTATATTTATTTCATACTTCTTTCTTTTTTTCCATTAACTCTATCTAATAATTTTATTTCATATAGTTACTTCATAACCTCTGTCCTTTGGTAGCATGACGAAGGTTTGGGCCCATGGGTTCTGTAATTCTGGTATCAAGCTATTGGACAAGAATAAAGGTAGATACTGAGGGAAAATGATACCCCTAATATACTCTAAAAATGGTTTATTAATATGAAATTAAATTTGGTTAAAGATGTCATTAACATACAACTACAAGGATCAACTCCTTGGCTTTACTCATCTGCAATTCCAATTAGATACTCTAGCTCCTTACATCATTACTGATTGTACATTTAAAAGAACACACCACATGACAAGCTTACATATGGTACCTTTACTGGAACTGTTGGTAGTACATATGGAGGATGCACTCACAACATATAACACGTTATTGCTGGTACTACAATATTTATAGGTTCACTACTCAACATGGGATAACCATATTTCTGCTAATTATCCCCAATCATATACAACCATAATATTTTGGTCCATATAACTGTAACTGTGAGGAATACACCAGGGTGTCACACTGGTGTCACCACAACAAACGTAGAGCGCTGTTAGGGTCCGGTCTGACACACGGAGAGGGAGTTCGGGCCTAGTTCCCTGGGTGCGGACTCGCACAATTCAATCGTTATCCTTCAAGACAGCTAATTGGTCTGCAGCTACCAGTCCCGGGTAGCTGCTGGGTATTCAGCTAACACCCACTCTGTACCTGGAGATGCGTTGAGGAAGAGTCACGAGTGTGTCAAAATGGTCTAACTTCAACTATACATATAACATACGTCTGGCAACGATATTTACGTTACTTTAATTATACTTGGCACACAATCATTTCACTATGTTAAAACATGAACACTGATATTCACAAAATTCAACTGAGTTAAACTGACTTTACAAAGCTGGGTGGGAAACAATTGTTCCTATACCTGGAGGTTGAGTCTTTCCTCGTGCATCTGTTTATATATGTAAGCATCTGGCAACTCTGTGAGTTTGCGCAGGCATGCCAGAAGGCTAATCTCAGCCAAATTCCACAGAATTATATTCAACTCAGTCCCTGTATATTCAACTATGACAATCAGTGTTACGACCGTGTCGTATTTTTCTATTTTTTTTGTTTTTTATATAACATGCTTCCATGTTGTTCCATATTATTCCTGTAATGATGTGTTATATTTACTATTATATAATCTAGTCAGCTTACCCTGTGCTGTTAAGGTTTTAACTGTTATTATTTGTTCAAGCCCATCTTATTTCTTCATGTAGTATTGTAACAAGCATTCTTTGTTTCTCTAACGACCATCTGCATCGTTAAACGACCCATGTTTCACCGGCTGGCCGCATTGGGGGGAAACGACCCCATATATAGTACTCCACCTGTAGACAGAGTTCAGTCCAGTCCTCCTTGTCATTCAGTTCACGTTCTTTTGAGCGACACTTGTCACCTGTTACTTATAATTCATTTTATTTCTGTGTTGTTCCTGTCACCACCAATGTGGTATATCTATGTGAGTACCTATTTATGTCTCTTATGTGTCCATCAGTGTTTGCTTAGTTACATTTAGTTAATTTCAGTGTTGGTTATTTATATGTTTAGGCAGTGTTAACGTAATCCAATGCTTTATTTTTATTCTTTAGGTTTAAAACAGTTCTTTTGATGTTTCGATGTTTTAGTATCATTTGTTGTAAAAGGAAGTCCGCGAATTATTTGTTGTGAAGCCTACGATATATATATTGTGTTAATATTTAATTTAATTAAATTCTTAAAGGTTTACTTTATTTATTTTTATTCCCTTTTGTCACGTGCCTGAGCGCTCGGGAACTCGCATAGCGTGAGGCATATGTTCACGCCTACATTTCACACAAGCTATTAACTTGTTAATTGTACTTATTATATTATTATTGTTCTTAGTTACTTAGGTTAATTGTATATTTATGTATGTTATTAAAATGCATCATTGTGTTACTCTGTTAAGTCAAATCAAGAGTAGTATTAATTAATTATATAAAATATCTAGCAAATGTCCTGGATCACGTGATATGAGACGCGCTCCTCCACAGCGTGGGCACGCTTCCCCAGTAGCGAAAAACCGTGGCATATGGTAGACGTGTCCATTCGTTCTCTAGCCTTGACCCTTGTCTAGTGCCTTGTCCAGTCTTCTGCAATGCCCTAGGGGTATCAGGTATTAGTGACACGTTTAGTTAGGCCTAGGAAGGGATCCTGGTGGTAAGGAATCTCCTGTTTGGTAGGAAATAACTATTTTGTAGGGATTGTTGTATGTATATATTTTGTATGTCTGTGTAATATAGTTATGTTAAGTAATATTCGTTTGGTCTAACTCCTTAACGGTGTATTTTCGCCCTTCCGGCATCACTCTTATTTTAATATACGATCACTTATTCCCTTAAATTCTTGTTTGCTAGTCAGTACTCCCTTTAGAACATAAATTGAATTAATTAATTATCTTCCCTTTTGTGATTCACTTATTTCAACTTGTTCATACTTATTCAAGTACATTTAGTTGAGTAGGTTTTTTGTGGGGATAATTATTGCCGTGTTCCCTATTTGTTCCTTTATTTGTTAATAACTTGGGGTAGGTTTCACTCCCCAAGTATAAAGGGTAGTGGGATCGCGACAAGTGGGGGCCTGTGTCCGGGAGCTAACCACCATTGTTGTGTCATATCAAGTGTTGTTACTCGCCAGGTGTTGTTTCATCGCTAAGTATTTTTGGATGCAAGTTGCTGTGTTCACAGTGTTCATTTATATTGCTCCTGTTATTGCTTAAGCTACTGGTGAGTTAACCCTTATCTTGTGTACCAGGTGTTTGGTTAATCCCTTGCTGTGTTTCACAGTTGATTGCATTTTGATATTATTAATTAGCTAGCTAGTTAGCTTAGCTGCCACGGTTACTTTTTTTTCGCTACTCGATTTTGAGTTCAACATGTTTGACCTGGAAAGCTTTTTGGCTTCACCTTCAGCCGAAGTACTGAAGGGGCTTACTAAGGCAGAGTGGCAATCCCTCGCTGCTTATTATGAAGTAGAAGGCCGCTCTTCCATGAATAAGGCTAGGTTAGAAGAGGCTGTCCTCAACTACCTTATTGACAATGAAATCATAGCCCAACCGTCGGGAAATTCAGAGGAAATTGTTACACCAAGTAATTTGGCCTTACAAGTTGAACTCAAAAGACTCGAGGTGGAGCTGGAAACTCTCAAACAACGAGGTTTGGCTCAGGGTAGTAATACTTCAACATTCAGTGTAGACAAATGTCTCAACAGTGTTCCTAAATTTAATGAGGAAGAACCAGACAAGTTCTTCTCTCTTTTTGAGAAAATTGCCCGACTTAACAAGTGGCCTGTTTCTCAATGGTCTCAACTTATTTATAGATCTTTCACTGGTAAAGCATTAGATGTGTTTTCTGCCCTCTCTGAGGATCAATGTCGAGACTATGCCCTTGTTAAGTCCGCGGTTTTGAGCGCTTATAAACTTGTTCCTGAAGCCTACCGGCAACAGTTCCGTAACTGCCGGAAGACTGACAAACAAACCCTTGGTCGAGTTCTTCAGGCAGAAACAGGTCCTTTGTCGGAGGTGGATTGACAAGCTTGTTGAACTAATCCTGCTAGAGGAGGTTAGAAAGTGTATCCCAGGCGACATTCGAGCACACTTGGATCAGAGAGGTATCTGTACCCTGGCTGATGCTGGTCCAGTGGCTGACCATTATTCCTTAACTAATAGAAATGTAAATTCCAGGTCTTATGCTCCCATGTCCCAGTACTTCACTTCCTTCAAGCGGCCCACACAAACATCTACATCGGGGTCCCTATCTCTTGTCATACCCACCCTACCCTCAGGTTCTGCATCATCTACCCCGGGTGAGCCCATGGTCCATGGGACAGGTGGATCTACTCCTACTGGTGAGAGAAACTTTAGTTGCAGTTACTGTAAGAAGCCAGGACATGTCATCAGCGACTGTCTCAAGTTAAAGAAAAGAAATTCCTCTCACCAAGGATCCCCCGCTCTTTTGGTCAGGGTGGCCGAGCAATCGGAGAAATTATTGGAGCCCTGTGTCACTGCCCTCAGTCAGACTGTTGCCCTGGATGCTTCCCTCTCATCTATGATATCAACCTTTGAACCATTTTGTTCTCCTGGTTCCTTAGCTTGGATCAATTCAGTCAACCCACTTCTGTTAAACTCTTGAGAGACACAGGCTCAGCCTTATCTCTTGTTACTAAAGAAGCTGCTCCATTCCTGGATTCATGCTATACTGGTAGCTGGGTGCTTGTGAATGGTTTGACCGGTGGGTCGCGTATTCCCCTTTGTCAAGTGTACCTGCGGTCATCCATAAAGTCAGGTTATGTCACGTTATGAGTAGTAGATAGCTTACCTGCAGAAGGGGCCTCTCTATTGATAGGAAATGACCTCTTTGGCGACATGATGCTCCCTAATGTTGTGATCTCATCTTGTCCCACTGCCGAGAATAATACTGTGCAGTTAGAAGTAGACTTTCCAGGGTTGTTCCCTTCGTGTGCTGTGACCCGTAGCATGAGCCGCAATACAGAAGTAGAAGAGACTAGTGAAGTTGATGAAGTTTCCCTCCAGGACTGTGAGAAGTCCGAGGATAATCTTATCCAGCCGGACCATACTGATCTTGGTCTCAGTGAATTTTTTGAGGATTCCCCACAACCAGATAACCTCCAGATTAGTTCTGATGGAGATAGGAACCCAGATGTCACTAGTTTTGGTTCCTCTCCCATCACTAGGAGTAAGTTTATTGAGCTACAAGCAGGGGATCCTGAGCTAGTAGGTTTTCTCAATAGGTCAGTTACTGAGACAGAAGCTGAGCAAGAATCAAATTGCTACTACACTAGGTCTGGTGTATTAATGCGGAAGTTCCGTCCCTCCAATTCTCCTGCCAATCACCCTTGGTTAGTTCATCATCAAGTTGTTATTCCCAAACCTTTGCGGCAGGACATACTTAGTATCGCTCATGATGGGGTGGGTGGTCATTTAGGAGTTAGGAAGACTTATGCAAAAATTTTATCCCAGTTCTTTTGGCCTAGGATGAAGAAAGACGTCAGCTCTTACTGTCGCACTTGCCATGATTGTCAGGTAGCGGGGAAACCGAACCCCAGTGTTAAACCATTCCCTCTGCAGCCTATCCCAGTCATTGAAGAGCCCTTTAGTAAGGTGGTCATAGATTGTGTCGGTCCCTTACCTAAGACCCCTCGTGGTCATCACAGCGAAGAATGTTATCAAAGCCTTAACCCACTTCTTCACTCAAGTATGCCTTCCTACAGTGGTGCAGTCAGATCAGGGTTCCAATTTTACTTCCCGGTTGTTTAATCAGGTACTGCAAACCCTGGGAGTCCGGCAGTTGGGGTCTTCGGCCTATCACCCTCAGTCAAAGGGGGTGGTAGAGAGATTTCACCAGACACTAAAACTCATGTTGCGCACCTTCTGTCTGGAGACTGGGAAGGATTGGGACGAGGGAGTTGACATGCTTTTGTTTGCTGTTCGGGACAGTAAACAAGAGTCGCTAGGATTCTCACCCTTCCAGCTCGTCTATGGACATGAGGCGTGAGGGCCTCTTAAGGTGTTAAAAGAGTGTTGGTTGAGTGATCAGCGCGCGACGCCCTTAGCTTCATATGTGGTCCAATTCAAGGAGAAGTTGCGTCTGGCCGTAGAACTTGCCCAGTCCAACTTAAGGTGTGCTCAGGTGAAAATGAAACTGCATTTTGATAAGGCCCATCAGGCAAAACCTAGAGAATTCCAAGTTGGGGAGCAGGTGCTGGCCTTCCTGCCCTTACATGATCACCCTTTTAAATCCAAATACAGTGGTCCATATAAAGTACTAGAAAAACAGGGGTCCCTGAATTATGTGATTAGCACCCCTGAACGGAGTAAGAAAAAACGTCTTATCCATGTCAATCTTTTAAAGTCGTATCATGTTCGTAACGAAACCCTGGGAAAAGCAGTTGCTTGTGTTGATCAATCCTTGCCAATTTGTATCATTGTGCCAGAGTGTAACGATGATAAAGATCAGTGTTTTTCTGAAATAATGAATGGGTCTAGTGTAAAAGTGGAAAACTCGACTATCTTGGAAGACCCCAGTGCTAAGTTCTGCCATCTCTCTAGTGACCAAGCCAATAATATAAAGTTTCTATTACAGGAGTATCTTATTATAGTTGGTGATTACCCACTCTCATGTTCAGTGCTAGAGCATGACGTTGAAACCAGGGGAGCCAAGCCAATCCGACAGCGTCCCTACCGTCTTAATGCCTTCAAGCGGGAGTGTGTGCGAACTGAGGTACAGCGTCTTCAAGAGCTAGGCCTCGTCGAACCCAGCATCAGTCCATGGGCATCCCCTGTTGTTCTAGTTCCAAAGCCGAATGGGTCAATGCGGCTGTGTGTGGATTATCGCAAGGTGAATGCTGTCACTGAACCCGATGGTTATCCCTTGCCACGCATCGACGACGTGATCGACGATCTTGAAAAGGCAAGGTACGTGACCAAGTTGGACCTCCTCCAGGGCTACTACCAGATAAGACTGACTGATCGCTCCAGGGCCATCTCTGCTTTTGTCACTCCTGAGGGGTTGTACCAATTCACAGTCCTTCCGTTTGGTATGCGGAACGCCCCTGCAACCTTTCAACGCCTCATGAATTTCATCACGTCTGGTCTGGAAGGTGTCCTCTGTTACCTAGACGACCTTATCGTCTTCAGCAGTTTCTGGGAAGATCACATGAGTCGTCTACAAGCCCTCTTCTCGGTACTGGCTGCAAGCAGGCTGACGGTGAACCTCGTCAAAACTGAGTTCGGCCATGCCCACGTCACTTTCTTGGGGCATGTGGTCGGACAAGGGGAAGTCCAGCCTATAGCAGCCAAAACTGAGGCAATTCAACAGTAAACAGTGCCAGGCGATAAGAAGAGTGTGATGAGGTTGCTGGGTATGGCGGGGTACTGCAGCCGTTTTTGTCCAAACTTCTCCTCCGTTGCCTCTCCCATGACTGACCTGCTGAGTGGCAAGAAAACCTTCAAGTGGACTATGGCTTGCCAGGAATCTTTTGAGAATCTTAAATCCCTGCTGGCAAATGCTCCTGTACTACTTGCACCTGATCTCCAGAATCAGTTCACTCTCCATGTCGACGCCAGTGAAATTGGTGCAGGTGCTGTGCTTCTGCAAGAGGGTGAGAGTGATCAAGTGCTTCATCCGCTGTGCTATTTTTCTAGAAAATTTCACAAATATCAAAGAAACTATGCCACCATTGAAAAGGAGGCTTTATCACTGATCATGGCACTAGAAAACTTCAAAGTATATATTAGCAGCACTGCTTATCCCGTTCAAGTGTTCACTGATCATAACCCACTTACTTTTGTTGACAAGATGAAACATACCAACCAAAGACTTTTGAGGTGGGCTCTATCACTTCAGCCCTATAATTTGAACATTTCCCATATCTGCGGAAAAGAGAACATGTTGACTGATGCACTTTCTCGAGTCTGATTATTTAGAAACTATGTCTATATGCAAATTATTTTTTTGTTTTATTGTCATTGAGTACCTTGTGTTTATATTATGAATTATTTTGCTTCATATTGATTTAAACTGATTGTGTTAGTTATTACTTTCACTGTGTAGCTGTATATCCATTTTCGCTTCCAGTTAGTTGTAAGCTCACTTTTTTGGGGGAGGTGCCACGTGCCTGAGCGCTCGGGAACTCGCATAGCGTGAGGCATATGTTCACGCCTACATTTCACAAAAGCTATCAACTTGTTAATTGTACTTATTATATTATTATTGTTCTTAGTTACTTAGGTTAATTGTATATTTATGTATGTTATTAAAATGCATCATTGTGTTACTCTGTTAAGTCAAATCAAGAGTAGTATTAATTAATTATATAAAATATCTAGCAAATGTCCTGGATCACGTGATATGAGACGCGCTCCTCGGCGTGCCCCACGCTTCCCTAGTAGCGAAAAACCGTGGCATATGGTAGACGTGTCCATTCGTTCTCTAGCCTTGACCCTTGTCTAGTGCCTTGTCCAGTCTTCTGCAATGCCCTAGGGGTATCAGGTATTAGTGACACGTTTAGTTAGGCCTAGGAAGGGATCCTGGTGGTAAGGAATCTCCTGTTTGGTAGGAAATAACTATTTTGTAGGGATTGGTGTATATGTTTTGTATGTCTGTGTAATATAGTTATGTTAAGTAATATTCGTTTGGTCTAACTCCTTAACGGTGTATTTTCGCCCTTCCGGCATCACTCTTATTTTAATAGACGATCACTTATTCCCTTAAATTCTTGTTTGTTAGTCAGTACTCCCTTTAGAACATAAATTGAATTAATTAATTATCTTCCCTTTTGTGATTCACATATTTCAACTTGTTCATACTTATTCAAGTACATTTAGTTGAGTAGGTTTTTGTGGGGATAATTATTGCCGTGTTCCCTATTTATTCCTTTTTTTGTTAATAACTTGGGGTCGGTTTCACTCCCCAGGTATAAAGGGTTGTGGGATCTCGACACCTTATAATTTACTTCACTTTTTTTGTTTGGTTACGCCTAGAACCTGGATATTAAAGTAAATTAAGAGACGGCGTAACAGTTCTGGCGACCTTGCCAGGATTCACTAACGACCTTTTGACACTTGTAATATTTTTTCTAAGCATGCTGATGGATTTGTTTTGAGGCATGGTAGGACTAACAATGGTAATTTTGTGCGTAATAATTTTGTGCATGAAAGGAGGAGCTGGACTCGTTCGCCACCTAATGGGGCGTCCAAATTTTCTAATTTACTTGTAGTCTCTGTGGAAAGCCGGGTTATAAGGCGGATTTTAGTTGGACAAGGCTGCAGCCAAATAACGTGAAGCACGAGAGGTTGCAGTTTCAGTTCTCGCCTCACGAGACTTTGATCTTTTCCAGGAGAGTTTTGAGAAGGACCCAGATGTTGGTACCTTTCGTTCCTTGTTGTCAAAAGGCACAGTAGAAGTTGATGGTGTCGAAACACCAGTCACTATTTTGAGAGACTCGGGTTGTCTCCAAACTCTCATCAAAGAGGGTGTTGTTGCCGCGAGGAAGACTGACAAAACGTCGTTTTGGGCTCCCTTTGAGGTAAAGGTGCAGCTCCTTTGGTTTTCAGGGATAGCTAAACGTAGCCTGTGTGCACGAGCTGCCTGTTTTAATACGTGTCAAGTCTCCTTGTTGCTGGAGTGGACCTCATACTCGGTAACAATTTGCTGCAACAGCTTGAAGATGATATGCCCGGTGTTTTCCCTTTGTGTGCTGTGACTAGTTTTATGTCAATGACTAATGATCATAATGTAACTCCTGATGTAGATGATTCACTTTCCTTAGAAGGACTTTTTGCTAACCCAATTGCTTCCCAAGACATTTCTTCCGCAGTTAATGCTGTGACCGGGAAAGTTGCTTTAATAGCTGCGCAAGAACAGGACGATTCATTACGGCTCTTGTTTGACCAGGTGTCCGATTTCTGCTAATGATTCAGGCCCTACCACGAGATATTTCAGTCAAGACGTTCAACAGGCTGGCCAGGAAGTTTTATTGGCCAAGTATGAGGAGAGATGTCACTAAATATTGTAAGTACTGTCATTTTTGTCAAAAGGTAGGCAAAGCCAATCAGGCTATTCCACCTTTTCCACTTGTAAGAGTACCTCACGTATCTGAGCCCTTTACAACAGTACAGTGTGACATTGTAGGCCCTCTCCCTAAAACTTCTAGTGGGTTTGAATATTTATTTACAGTCATTGATACCTCCACTAGGTACTTGCATGCTGTACCTCTTAGGAAAGTTACTGCAAAAGCCCTTGGAAAATGTTTGCTTGACCTGTTTAGTCACTTTGGGTTGCCGTACCGTGTTCAAACGGACGGTGCTTCATATTTTATAGGAAAAGATTTCAAGGAAGCCCTAATAGAGTTGGGAATCGTTCATTGTTAGGTAGTAGTGAAGAGAGCATTAGCGTATTAAGTTTAGCAGATGTTAGTAGAGAAGCTTCTAAGTTGTTGGAGCCTTGCCGCAGACCACTTACAGCAATCACAGTCCAAGACCAAGACATGGTACGACAAGCGTGCCAGACACAGAGTTCCAGATAGGAGATCAAGTACTCATTCTCTTGCCGAGACATGGACAGCCGCTCCATGCGAAGTTCAGTGGGCCATATAGAGTGGTGAAGAAGGTAAGCCCCACGAATTATATTACCTCTACCCCTGACAGGCGCCGACTACAGCGCTTATGTCACGTCAACACCATCAAGCTGTACCACACACGCCCAGCACCCCCATCTGTTGCTGATGATCCAGTTCCCGTGTGTGCCGTTGACTCTTTCTTGGTAGACGGTGAGAAAGAAGAGGAAAAAAGAGGGGCAAGTCCACTCGCCCTGTCATCAGTCAGGGTTTGGCAGTCCAACTCCGTGGAGTTGCAGGAGAAGCTACATCGTCTACCGGGACACCAGAGAGCTGACGTGCTGGCCACCATCCAACAACATCCTCTTGTCTTCCAAGACCGGCCTGGCTGTACCACTGCCGTGGTGCATGATATTGATGTTGGTTTTGCTAAGCCTATCAAGCAGGCTCCCTACCAGCGAGTGGTGCTCACCAGTCACTCTAGTACCGAAGAAGGACGGCACTCTTCAATTCTGCATCGACTTCCGCAAGGTCAACGCCGTCACCAGCAAGGACAGCTTCCCTCTACCAAGAGTCGACGATTGCATGGAAGCAATCGGGAACGCCAAGTTCCTCTCTAAGATTGATTGCCTTCGAGGGTTTTGGCAAGTACCATTGACCCGTCGTGCTAAAGACATCTCCAGTTTTGTGACATTAAATTTAATGTTATGCCTCTCGGGCTTTGCAATGCCCCTGCTACCTTTCAAAGGCTGATGTCAGAAGTCACGGCCAATTGGCCTGGTTGTGTAGTGTATTTAGATGATGTTGTAATTTTTTCTGACGCTTGGTCAGACCATTTATGTCAGCTAGACGCTCTCTTCACTGAGTTAGAAAATGTAGGACTTGTTATAAACTTTGCTAAGTCAGAATTTGTTTGTGCTCAACTTTGGTATCTGGGACATGTAATTGGGTTGGGGAAACTTGCTCCTCCCACAGCAAGGTGTGACACTATTTTTCAGATGCCTGCTCCATGTAATAAACGACAAGTCCGCAGATTTTTGGGTTGTGTGAGTTATTACTGGAGATATATTTGTAATTTTGCCGGGTTGGCACTACCCCTTACTGATTTGTTGAAGAAGGGTAATATTTTTTGTTGGACTTCAAGGTGTCAGGATTCTTTTCAAAACTTAAAAAATGTATTATGCTCATATCCTATTTTAAGAGCCCCTAATTTTTCTAAGCCTTGCAAGCTAGCCTGTGATGCTAGTGATCTGTTCTAGACCCACAGAATGAACACTTAAGTCATATCAAAATTTGAGCAAGCAAAATTTTATTTTATGGGGGAAGTGTTACGACCGTGTCGTATTTTTCTATTTTTTTTATATAACATGCTTCCATGTTGTTCCATATTATTCCTGTAATGATGTGTTATATTTACTATTATATAATCTAGTCGCCTTACCCTGTGCTGCTAAGGTTTTAACTGTTATTATTTGTTCAAGCCCATCTTATTTCTTCATTTAGTATTGTAACAAGCATTGTTTGTCTCTCTAACGATCATCTGCATCGTCAAACGACCCATGTTCACCGGCGGGTTTTTGGCCGGAATTAACCCTATTTATAGTGGTCCACCAACTGACGGAGTTCAGTCCAGTCCCTCTTGTCATTCAGTTAACCTTCTTTTGAGTGACACCAGTCACCTGTAACTTATGCTTTATTTTATTTCTGTTGTTGTTCCTGTCGCCAGAGTTGCTTCACGTTAGTTAATTTCAGTGTTAGTTATTTTATGTTTATGTAGTGTTAACGTAATCCAATGCTTTATTTTTATTATTTTGATGTTTCGATGTTTTAGTATCATTGTGTCTTAAAGGTTTCGATAGTCAATCAATTTGTTGTGACAGCCTACGAGGGCTCTTTATTGTGTTAATATTTAATTTAATTAAATTCTTAAAGGTGTACTTTATTTATTTTTATTCCCTTTTAATTTACTTCACTTTTTTTGTTTGGTTACGCCTAGAACCTGGATATTAAAGTATATTAAGAGACGGCATAACACATGGGTCAGGTGAATTTCTTGTCTATTTTCATAATTTAATCAGCGATTGAGCTTGCCAGGAAAAAGTTAAAATAGGCATCAAACACACACGCTGTTAACCTTAGTTTAACAAACTCCGCTGGATTTCTAGACAAGGAGCCTGTAGTGGACCCCTCCCGAACAAACCTGCTTTGTGGTCTAGGTCAACCAGCACCGCCTTACATGACGGAGGTCAACTATTAAGCCACGCCTACCTCCGCTATATAAGACCTGACCTCGTGGTGACCTGCTGGACCCGGAGCTGCGAAGACCTGCCTCTTTTGCTGCATGTTTGAGCAGTCTGCAACTTTGTTGTGATAGACACTCAATCCTAGTGATTGTACTTACTCAACATAGTGACGGTGTAATTACCATCACAGATTGTACGGAAAATTCCAACTTTTGGAAAAAACAAATATTTGGGCTCCCCAAATTTTGACTACTACCCGTGCGTCTACGTCCTGGATTGGCCAATCAGTGGTGCCCCACGGTGGCGTGATACATGCACGTTTACTGCGGTGCTCTGATTGGCTAACCGAACGTGGCGTGGTAGGTAGGCTGTCTCTACTCTCTAAGTCCTCTTCTTTCCTTTTTTCATCCCCCTCATGCACTCCGTTCTTTGAACGGGAGGCGGGACTTAGCGATACGGTCGATCCGGCAAGGGAACCTGTGATAGTGCAGGGCACCCCTTGTCCGGGGGTCACCGGTAGGTGGCAACTTTCTTAAGACATAACTATAGTCACAGGTAACCTGGGTGCAGAACCCTACGAGCCCGACGCCCGTCCAAGAGGGGGGGGCGGGGTCACTGCTCCCAGGCAGGAGCCCTGTGTTATAGGTAGGATTAGATGTAATCAAGAAGATGACAACAAGCATTAGAATAAAACATAGAGATAAGGGACACTCTATTGGAAGGGGAAAAGTGGCAGAAATCACTTACAACAAACTGCAAGTCCCACTAACAAGAATATTCAGCACCAATGAAGGTTTTAAAGTAATCTGTAAAGATGACTTTGATTCAGATAAAATCCTTTCAAAAGAAGCCAGAGATATATTTTACAATGAAGGCCTTATTGTTGTCATGCCACCAGAACAAAAAGCAAAAAGATCAGTTTTCGTTCGTCAAGTCGACCAAGAGATCGGGAGGAAGACATCGGAAGACCTGAAAGATGAACTGGAACGCCAAAACAGGTGGATGAAGATTGAAGAAGTCATTAAGATAAAAGACTATACTCATGTTTTTAAGATTACTTTTGAAGAAGTGTCAATGGCTGAGAAAGTTTTACAACAGGGCTTTCTAATATTCAACATGTCAGTCACACCACATCAAATAAAGAAGGAGACATTCATCAGTCTGCAAACTTGCTTCTCCTGCTACAAATATGAAGAACACACAACGAGAGACTGTCCGGAAAAAGAAAAAAAGTACTGCTCAGATTGTGCAGGCGACGACCATACCTACACTGAATGTAAGAATACACATGTTGGCTGTCTCAACTGTAAGAGAAACGGGAATGCATACATAGGACATAGGACGTTAGCAATGGCATGCCCAATAAAAAAACACATGATAAAGTACAAGGAACAAGAAACAAGGAAAAAGGAACAAGACAAGAAGGATACGACATACGTCGAAATAGCCAAGAGAGCGGTCCAAGAGGCTCATAGACCAGAATCCACCATATTAAACCTAAGTGAGCCAATACATGATAAGGTAATGATTAGTATGATCCATGCACATTTGCACAATATCATTGCACCCGGATCATACAATGAGGAATTAAGGAAAATGTTTAAATTGAATAACCTACCAGAGATGATATTTCCAGAGAATCCACAATCCGAAAAACTATTTCAGGCAACATATGCAAGCGAACTGAGAGAAAGACTACATCTAGACGAACAAAGGTTTGAGCAAGGAGCAACAGCTGATACACAAGGAACACAAGCGACTGATAGAGATCCCAGACAAATGACTAGAAGTGACAAAGAGAAGATAGAAATAACAAAAGGACAGACTATAAGACAAAGGAGTAGGAGGAGAGAAGATAAGATGGAAGCTGATCACAATATACAACCTGAATCTGCTGAAGATATTGGATTAAAAGTTATCACTACAACAAAACATGGAATCCCAACATCGAGACCAACAGGAGGGACAATAGTAAAAAACTGTGAAGGAGGGATATACAAGTGGACATATCAAGAAAAATCCCTAAGTGAAGATTATGTCTGGTCACTAATTACTACGGACAAACTAAAGATTACGACCAATGACTTTAAAATAGTAGACCCGTCAGAGTTTAGAAGAGTCAGAAGCGGGAAACAGGATGATAGGTCTCCACTTCAACAGTCACAATCCAAGTATAAGAAATAATGGACAATAGACAAACAGTAAGAACTTTAAGAATAATACAACACAACGTAAGAAACTGGAAGACCGAGAGAATTAACCTAAGTAATATATATCAAGAAATTGACCCTGACATTATACTAATAAACAGTCACGGTGAGACAGAAAACAACAACATAAAACTCTTTAACTATTATGTAAACCAAAGAAATAAATCGGGCGAGAAAAATGACGGAGTAGCGATAGCGGTTAAAAGAAACTTAAAATTTAAACTAATTGATGACTTCCAGGATGAATTTCTAGCAATAAAAATAAATACAACTCAAGGAGACGTAATTATTGCTACTACTTATCTCCCACCGAGACGACCCTACTTACCTATAGAAGACCTATTAAAATTGGCTAACAATAGTCATCCGATGTACATCTTAGGAGACTTTAACGCCAGACATAGGATTTTTGACAATACAAATAATAACGTCGTGGGAAACGCCCTTAATCAATTAATAAATTTAGGGAAAATCAATCATCTGGGTCCTAACTTTCCAACCTGGAGAAATCACAATACACAATCGACACCAGACAAAATTTTTACCAACAACAAAGCCTTTTTCAATTACCATATAATACAGGGACCTCTTACAGGCAGTGACCATCTGCCAATTATACTAACACTGTCAACAAGCCCCATACAGATACCAATAAAAAAGAGACTGAAAATGAGTAAAACAGACTGGGACAGCTTCAAAGATGACTTAAGTAATCACCACTCGATTAACCTACAAGGGAAAACAACAGAAGATATAGACTCAGAAATGGACAGACTGCACTCAGCAATAAAAACATCTATAACCAAACACACTCCTACTTCACACTTTAGAACATTACCCAACAACAGACTACCAGAAGAAGTTAAATTAATCCAGACCTATTACAATGAAATAAACAGGTATATGGAAAGACACGGCAGTAACAGATGGCTATATACGACACAGATAGCACTACAGATAAAATTAAGAGACGCATGTAAGGAAGCAAACAATAAAAAATGGAATGATATTATAATGGCGGCTGACATGACTAAAGACACAAAAACATTTTGGACTTCCATAAACAAGATGATGGGGCACAACAAGCAAAAAACACCATACATTAAAGACCAAAATGGAACAAAACTGCACGAGGAAAATGAACAAGAGTCAGCATTCAAAAGGGAATGGGTAAAAGTTTTTAAAATATCAGATGAGGAAAATGAAGATTTTGATAGTGAACACGAAGCAGGATAGAAGAAGAAATGGGAAGACAAACATAGAATCACCCCAAGGCAATATATAGACTATAACTTATTACCTAATAATCAAATAATAACTATGGGAGAAATGATGCACTGTCTGAGGAAATTTAAGGAAAAAGCCCCTGGGCTCACAGGTATTACACGAAATATGATCATGAATCTACCTGAAAACATTTTAAATACACTATTAAACATTTATAACGCATGCTTAATAACTGGTTACTTTCCAGACAAACTAAAATATGCTAAAATGATATTTATTCCTAAGGAGGGTAAGGACAATAAGGAAATATTAAACTACAGGCCAATATCTTTATTAGAAATTACCGGGAAACTATTGGAAAAAATATTAAATTCAAGACTTATAGCCTTTTTAACACAACATGGGAAAACTAACAACAGACAACATGGATTTATGCCCAATAGAAATACCCTAACTGCAATAGCTACAATAACGGAAATAATTGCAATAGAAAAAAGCAAGGGTAACCAGATCAATATAATTTTAAGGGATGTTTCTAAGGCTTTTGATAAAGTTTGGCATTTAGGCTTGAAATATAAAATATTAAAACTGGGACTTAACGAATACTTGCTAAGAATATTGTGTAACTATTTAGATGATAGGAGAGCACAAATTCAAATTGGAAACTTTTTAGGAACTATGTTTAATCTTGAGAGTGGAGTACCTCAAGGAGGATGCCTTTCTCCAACACTATATACAATTTATACTTCAGACACACCTCAACCTACCCCCTTTAGCGAATATGTAATGTTTGCTGATGATATTACTCAAATAGTATCATACCCAGGAAAATCAACTCAATTTATGGCACTCTACACGGTAAGAGCGATAAAAACATAAATGATTTTGAGAAAAAATGGAAAATCAGGACAAATAAGAACAAATTCAAGATAATACCAATAGCCAAGATTAAAACAAGTCCAGTAATAGTCGACCAGGAACTATACCCATACGACACTGAAGGCAGGATGCTTGGATTAAAACTAACAAAAAGAGGATATATAACATACTTAAAAGATAAAGAACGACAGGCATGAATAAGATTATCAAAAATAAAACGCTTTAAGAACCTTAGCATTAATAACAAAAGAAACATTTATATTGCCCTTGTCAAATCAATTATGGACTACCCACCCATCCCATTGAACACCCTTAGTAAATCGTGCTTTAAAAGGTTACAAACAGTACAAAATATAGCCCTCAGATTTATATATAATATAAAATATACAGACCACATCAATAATGAACAGCTACACAAGAGAGCAAACCTCTTAGCAATCAATGTAAATATACACAACAAAGCTGTAAATATTTGGAAAAAAGTGACTGAACTTAACACAGAAACATATCAAAACTGGATAAATAATATAGACAACGAAGAATTCCAAGAACACATTTGGTTTAAATCAGCCAGGAAGAAAGTAATTGAACCATCTCCTGCCCCAATATACATATAAAACATTAATAGAGAGAATAAAAGATGAGAGTGACCTACCAGCTCCACAAGAACCTGGCAGGCCTCTCCATACAGTGTACCTTTAGACTAACATAACTAATATTTAACATTTAACATTGAACTAACATCTTAGCAAAAAAAAAAAAAAAAAAAAAAAAAAAAAAAAAAAAAAAAAAAAAAAAAAAAAAAAAATGTGATTACCCTCCCAGCTACACAAGGACCTGGGCGGGCTCACTAACTCAAAAAAAAATAAATAAATAAAAATAATAATAATAATAATAATAATGTGATTACCCTCCCAGCTACATTAGCCAGGAAGAAGTAATTGAACCACCTCCTGCCCCAATATACACATTCACACATAAAACATTAATAGAGGAATAAAGATGAGAGTGACCTACCAGCTCCACTAAGAACCTGGCAGGCCTCTCCATACAGTGTACCTTTAGACTAACACAACTAACACTTAACTAACACCTCAAAAAAAAAAAAAAAATGTGACTACCCTCCCAGTTACACAAGGACATGGGCGGGCTCACTAACTCCAACAATAACAAATAATAATAATAAGCAGCATTATATAAATAAACCAATATTAATACAAAGGTCTGACGACCCAAGGGAGCAGAACAAAGACAAAACACCAATAAGAAAGATGAAGCGATCTGGTTGAGCCCAGATTCTTTCTACTCCTACTGTATTTCAGTTTCACCACTTTTCCTTCAACTCCTAATAATCTTCTTTCACCTCTTAACTAAAGACTTCGTATCGTATCGTTCGTCGTGGGACTTCTCACATCGCTCCTGAACTAAGAAGACCTCTCAACAAGACCTCCTGCTGGACCCGGAACTGTGAAGACCGCCCTCTCCCTTGTGCCATTGTTGGCCATCTTCCCGGACCGGACCACCCACGACTGTCATCGTCCACAACAACTCACGAGCGTTCTCGGTTTATCGAGCATTAGCTTGCCCTCCCCACTGGTGGTGTGAGTGACCCACACTCCAGCTGGAGAGCAGTTATAGCGCGATATTCCCGGCGTGGTTTGAGCTCTTTTCCTTCTACTACTATTTTTCCTTTTTCGCTCTGGCCTAGGGACCTGCACCCTCAAAAAGTGTATTCGTCCTGCGGTCCCCCCTGTAACTGTTCACCTCCCTCCCAGGAGATTGTGAACACGAAAGGGGGTTGGAGCAAAACCCATCCCAGCCGAGTCTTTCCAGGAAAACCGTGATCGTGCGGGTCCACCTGGAAAGAGGGTAGCAATCCTTATCCTTCCCAAATAGGCACACTTAGCTCACGTCTATAAGTGAGCAGTCACATACACTAGGAAGTAGGCTTCCCCAACGGGGCTCCGGGAGAGAAGCTCAGGAACCACTCTACGACCACCAGCCAGTGGGGAGTGCTGTAATTCCTCTGCATTTTACTCAACCGGAATAGGTAGGATCTAAAAAAAAAAAAATAAAAAAAAAAAAATAAATAACCCAGGTTATGGAGCGCGTACGCCCTCCTAACCGCGACCCCCGCCTGAACCGCCAACCTGACGACCCGAACTACGACAGGCTTCGCACAGAGAAAGCAGACCAGTTACGCGCCTTCAATGAAGCCCTGAAAAGTAGGAACACTGCCACCACCTCCAACAACTCCACCACCACCACCACCTCCACCACCACCACCACTGCTACCGCTACTGAGGACAACTGGACGAAGGTAGAAAACAAGAAACGCCGACGTGCTTTTTCGGGAAACGAATGCCGTCAAGCAGCCCCAAAGGCACCCATCACCACCACCAGCTCACCTCCAACGACACTGCCAAAATTCCGGATCACGAAAACGGACGCAAAAACAACATATGCCGCCGTCACAGAGATGGAAAAGCTAAATCCTCTGGCCAAGTTCTCAGTGCGGCCCAACCTAAAGGGGGAGATGATCGTTCACCCCAAAGACAAGAACTCCGCCACCACCCTCGACACTTACCTGCAAAACACCACCACCATTACTTCAACCAAGCTAGACCCCGCCCAGAAACTGATGAAGTCGGTAGTCCTCCGGTACCCAAAGGAACTACCTCTCGAACCCCTGGAGAATGAGAGGAAAGCGCGGCGCTCTTTAAGAGTAGCCCGGGCGTACTCTGAGGATGACCAATTACCCTTTATCAGTACGATTTTTACACCAGGTAAACCCCGCCATCTAGTTCGTGAGCACGGTACTAAATTAAAAAAACGTTTCAGGAGTGACTGCCTTAAAACTCGTGACCCTATTCCTCGCCTATACCCTTAAACAGCCTTCAGTATGAGACTTTTTATTTATTATTAATATTTACCTACTTAATGTTATTAGAATATTGCAATTTATTATGTACTATACCATATGGCATGCTGGAAATCAATCATTACAGGCAATGCAATCTCACGTAAATGATTTACATATTTAGATATTGTAGCGTTACTTCACTCCCATATACAGCCATTAAGTGACTTTGTCATGGTCACTATGACCGCTGGTCTGTTTGAAACCTGATGATTCATATTATGCTCCACGCCCGCAAAACATGTAGATAACTGGTGAGTTATCCCGATTGAGAAACGCGTTTTCTCTGGTATAGGTGCCGTCCACTCTCTCTGACTTCCTGAAACCAACTTCCCTATAGAGTAAATTTGAATGTGAGAGAGAACACCATTGTTTAGAGCCAACTTAGATATGCTTGATTGCAGTTAAAGCATTCAAGATCCTTTGTGAGTGGTGTTGAAAGCTTCAACTGTCTTTATTGTTGGTAACATTTGTCAAGTATGTGAGAGTCGAGTCTGCCAGTACGAATGGCATCTCATGATGTTGTCCTTGGGGACAGCCATGAGTTTCCAATTGCTACTGAAATTAGATTATTTTGATTCCTAAACCTCAGAGAATCTGATATTTGCAGTTTGATTATTGTCAGTTGTCTATTTAAGAAAGTCATTAATCTCCTGAAAAGAACATGTCAAGCACCTTATCTCCAAGATCTCAACGTACACCAATAGAGGCTTGTGGGGTACGGGATGTTGGGTTCACACTCAGGATGGGATGGAGAAAGGAAACTCACAATGTGCTCTCTGTATACATATTGTATTGGCTGTACAGTGCAGCTTGGTGCTGGGAAGTGGCAGCGTGGTTACAAGCGTGATGTAGAGAGAGCTGGTTGGTGAGGATGCTCAGAGGAGGACCACCTTGTAGGTCGCCATGCTCGTCGGTGGGAGCGAGGGCCGCTAGGCAGGAGGAGGAGGCGTTGCTTGATGGTTGGCTGTAGGTAGAAAGAGAGCTAGGTCACCGTTGTTGTTGTTGAGATTGTCGGACCGTAGTCCGACACGGGCCTTTGCCTATAGGCGGCCCGTTTGGTGGTTCCGGCTGGAGCTCCAGGAGCAGCCAGACCGGATTGGGATTGGAGGTGGTCCCACCTGCAGATTGGAGGATACTGCAGGTTGCAAGTGTGAGCGGACCCCCGATCAGTGGACGCTTACCACCAACCCCCACTCTTGGACGTGGTCAGTTTCGGAGTGGCGCGCCCCCCGAACTGGGGTCCGCACTTGCTGGGAGAGGATGCTTTCTAAGCTATCTGGGTGGTGGGTATCGTGTGATGACCCGGAGTAGGTGGTGAATGTGGTCTGTATGGGCCTTTCGGGTTAGAGTGGCCGCTGGTGTTGTGTGTGTTTCTTGGGAGATTTGAGTTCTGTTTCGGAGGCTTTGTGTGACCTCGCAATCGAGGAGATAGTGTTCAAGTGGGTTGGCTGCTGGCTCCTGACAGTAGGTGCAATCCATGACGTCATTTCCGATCATCTGCCAGGAGCACTTGTACCCTAGTCGTAGTCGATGAAGGCTGACTTGGGTTTGTCTTGGAGTTTTCTTGTCAGCGAAAGGTGGTTCCCCTTTTGTGGCCGCCAGGTACCATTTGGCTGATTGGGAACCAGCGTTGAGTGCATGAAGGAAGCTCTTTTTGATGTGGAGCTTGCTAGTCTTTCTGAGGTGATTCTTGATCTGTTGCACACTTGCTGGAACTTGGATGTGTACGCTACTAGAACGTGTAGCTGCCTTGGCTGCTTCGTCTGCCACGTCGTTTCCTCCGATCCCTACATGACTGGGAATCCAGTGTAAGACGACTGGTCGGTTTTGGCTTTGGAATTCCTGTAGCTGTGCGAGGATCGAGGTGATGATGTGGACGTTGTCTCTTGGTTGACTGTGTTGCAGCGCCTGCATGGCCGATTTCGAGTCCGTGTGAATTATGATGGACTTGTTGTGTTGTGTTGCAGCGTGTTGTAGGGCCTTTGAGATTGCTACCAGTTCTGTTTGTAGGGTGGAGCAGTCATTGGAAAGTCTCCATTGGAGGGTCTGACCTTGGGTGTAGAAGGCCGCTCCGGATCTATGATGTTTTGGGTCCACCGAGCCGTCTGTGAAGTATGATGCTGCATCAGCCGGTGTCTCGGTGGCTATGGCTTGGAGAGTTATTTTTTTGAGGTCCTCCTTCTGGAGGTTGGCTTTACTATCGCCTAGGTCGGTAAATTTGAGTGTGGCTGGTGGAGGGCTCCATGGTGGAGGAACAGCGTAACCATTGTCTCGTGTGTCTTGGTTGTTCTTGACGAGTGTTTCTGCTTGCAGGTGTCGGATGACCTCGCTTGCCTGGGGAGATGTCCGAGGTCCAGTAGGATCAGTTACCTTCGTGAGACCCGACCGTCAGACACTTCAGACTACCTATGGCCCCCATAGCTGGCTCGTCTGGCCCTAACGCTCGGCCTGCGAGGTGACCCCGGATCGCCCAAGCCAGACACCACTACCAGCCCCCATCATTGGTGGATGAGTGTCTAACTCAGTTGGGCTATTTGTGTGGTGGAGTTAATCCACTGGGATCTTCAGAGTTCGTCGGAAAGTACCCCATGGTGGCAGGACCCCATGGCGGTTGCTTGAGTATCACTCCTGACGACTGAGTGTTGTAGTGGCAGTTGCCCCTGGTCTTTATGGTGCTAAGTGACTATAAGAGTCATGTGTTATTGAGTATGTCCACCCAGTAGGGTTGTGAGTGTTATTGAGTATGTCCACCCAGTAATGGTGTGAGTATGTTGAGCCTGAGGGCATAGTACCAGATTTCGTCTGTTGATACATATAAATATTCTTTCTCCTAATTCTATATTAATGTTTAAATAAATTTTGTATTTGTATATTGTGTCTATTATTTACCTACAGTATTGACCGTTATTTCTTCCCTATTACTTGATACTATCATTACACACCCACGAGCCTAGGGTATAGGCGAGGAATAGGGTCACGAGTTTTAAGGCAGTCACTCCTGAAACGTTTTGTTAATTTAGTACCGTGCTCACGAAATAGATGGCGGGGTTTACCTGGTGTAAAAATCGTACTGATAAAGGGTAATTGGTCATCCTCAGTGTACGCCCTGGCTCCTCTTGAAGAGTGCCGCGCTTTCCTCTCATTCTTTAACCCTCATTGGTTTCCGATGGTGTGTGTGTGTGGGGGGTGGGGGGGAGGCTCGGACAGCGGAGTCGCGGACAGCTTCGCTCGGTACTTGCCTACACAACACATTCTCTGAACGCTGGCCGTCAGTGTTGTCGTTTGAAAGAATTCGTCTGATAGTTGGTGTGGGAGAGACTCAGGCGATCCTTATAATCAAGGGTGAAGGAAACACACTGATGTCAAGTTCGTAAGTTCTATTTCTGGGACAAACACACAAAAGGAGTTAAGACAGGGGAAACAGCGTCCTGTCTTGGAATCTCTCCGGGTATCTCTATCTGCGCATGCGCGTAGGTGACCCTTATAATCAGGGGTAAAGGAAACACACTGATGTCAAGTTCGTAAGTTCTATTTCTGGGACAAACACACAAAAGGAGTTAAGACAGGGGGAACAGCGTCCTGTCTTGGAATCTCTCTGGGTATCTCTATCTGCACATGCGCGTACAGCGCGCATGTGCCCAAAGTCTGAACTATCACTTGTGACAAAAGGGAGTATGATTATAATACATATAATACAGAGACCTGAATCAATAATGGTAAATAGTACTGAGTTACATATTACAGCCATATTTGTCTCATATATCTACACCTCCCTCCCCCTCACGCTCGTAGTGCAATCTCGAGCGGACTCTTTTTTCCAGGAGCCTTTGAGAGTGACGTGGGAAAACTGGGGGGTCACTGAATGAGGACTTACTTTTCTCGTCCAAGCAAGGGTTCACAGGGATGTGGGGGAGGGGTTCACCACTAGGGGACGGTACTGAACGAAGGAAGCGGCGATTCCGCCACCATACCCGACCACTAGGAAGACGGACCTCGTAATCCCTGGTCTTGCCGCAGCCCATGACAACCCCGACCTTGTCCCAGCGGTGAGACATCGGGTCTTGAACCCGAACTGTTTGCCCGATACTCAACCTGGAAAGGGATCGGGCGTGCTGATCGTACTGTGCCTTTACCTGGTCAGCACGGGCGGCTGCACGACGATCGCAGTCCTCGGTCTTGGCCTGCCACTCCCTCGAGAAGGACTCAGGATGGGCAGGGACACATGACCGTAGTGGGTGGCCGTATAACATCTGTGCCGGGGAGCGACCTGTGAAGTTGGGGGTATTCCGCAATTCTAATAAACCCCGGTCAAACTTCTCACAGTCAATGTTGCCTGAGGGTGCCGTCTTGAGGATAAGATGCTTGACGGACTTTACGGCAGCCTCGGCATGTCCATTGGACTGGGGATAATGTGGCGAGGACACCACATGATAAACTCCCCATCGCTCCATGCAGTCCCGGAAGTCGTTGCTGGTGAACTGGGGCCCGCCGTCAGTCCTCAGGCGGAGAGGGACACCAACTTCCCGGAAGTAGCGACAGAACATACGTACTGTATGAGAGGCAGTAGTGTTGCCTCCGCAGGGAACGACAACAGGCCAACCCTGAGAGCCGGTCGGCGATGACGAGAAAGGACTTTCCCGCCACAACGAAGAAATCCGCAGAGACGGACTCAAAGGGCCTCGTAGGGTTGTCGTTGTTCATGAGGGGTTCCTGCTGCTGACTAGGCTGCAGCACCTGGCATGGCTCGCAGACTTGAACGGAACTAGCGATGTCGGAGTCGATGCCTGGCCAAAAAACAGCTTGTCTCGCCCGGCGCTTTGTAGCTTCCACACCCCTGTGGCTGTCGTGCAGGTGGGCTAGGGTGCGGCGGCGGAGGGCAGCAGGAACCACAACTCTTGCTCCATACAAGACGAGGTCGCCATCAGCATAGAGGTCGTCCCGCATCTTCCAGTATGGGAGTAAAGAGCTGTGTAAGTCGTACCGGTTGGAGGGAAATCCCGAGGTCACGCAGTTCAGTAGACGGATGTACGAAGGGTCCGCTCTTGCCGCGGCTCGGAGTTCCTGAAGAGTCCTGTCGGCGTCCTGCGGTGGAGACTCTTCTGAGATGACGGCGTTCACGGTCACTACAGTCCTGAGGTGTGCAGTAGCATCAGCACATGCGATCTCGTCCTCTGGTGTGGGGTGGCTGACTGGGGCTCGTGACAAAGCATCAGGGATGCAAAGCAGCTTGCCAGCACGCCACACAGCTGTGAAGAGGTAGGGCGAGATCTTCTCCTTAAGGCGTTGGAGGCGGGGATTCTCGACCGCATCCAAGGAGTAGTGGTTCAGGATCGGGATGAGTGGCCGATGATCCGTCATGAGGTTGAAATGTTGTAGGCCGATCAGATACAACCTACATTTGGACATGGCCCAGACGGCGGCTAACAGCTCCAGTTCGATGGTGGCGTAGCGAGTCTCGGCGTCAGTGAGAAACCGAGAGCCACACTGAACCAGACGAAGGCGTCCATTGCCGTGGTCCTGTAGCAGAGCGTATCCAATCCCGTAGAGGCGAGAGGCATCAGTCTGGAGGACAAATGGCAGGGCCGGGTCGAAGGAAGCGAGAACAGGTGGGCTAAGGAGAGCTGTCTTGACGCGACGGAATGCCTCATCATGGTCAGCTGTCCAGGTGAACGTTCTCTT
The DNA here is from genome assembly GCF_018991925.1 of Homarus americanus. Classification (NCBI taxonomy): domain Eukaryota; kingdom Metazoa; phylum Arthropoda; class Malacostraca; order Decapoda; family Nephropidae; genus Homarus; species Homarus americanus. The sequence goes on from NW_024737042.1 coordinate 20,040,722, forward strand.
GGGGCTCATCAGGGGGCGTAGGGGCTGTGCTGCAGCGGCGATGTCGGGGGTGAACTCAGCCAACTGGTTTACCAGGCCCATGAACGAGCGGAGGTCGGTCAGGTTGGCAGGAGTTGGGAAGTCCCGGATCGCGCTGACCTTTCCAGGATCAGCCGAGATGCCCTTGCCTGAGAGGGTGTACCCACAGAAGTTCACACTAGGTGCGGCGACCACAAACTTATCCTTGTTGAGGGTGATCCCGTATAGAGCACGTCGTCGATGACCTTGACACAGTTCGCCACATCCTGAAGGGCCATGTCACCAGGGGAGGCAGAAAGCATCGCCAGTAGTCATGAAACCCATAGGTCCTCTGCAGTGCTGAAATCGGCTGCACGGTGATGAACGTCGTGAGGTGCTGATCTTTCTTTCTGCAAGTTCCGACTGCCAGTACCTACATAAGGCATCTGTTGTAGTAAAGTACCTTGCCTTCGGGTCCACACCGCGCAGGTAGCGGCGTGAAGGGTGTCGGTGAAGGGTGGTCGGGCGAAACTTGGCTTATTCACAGAGGTCGGCGGTGATACGAACCTGTAATGTTCTTGGCGACCATACTATGGGTGACACCAACTGAAGGGTCGTCACCAGCAGGCTTAATGATCCCCTGGCTACTATAGAGTCGGAGTTCTTCTTAACTTGGCTCTGCGCCGAAGGGTATCTGTCGCGTGTGGATGGCGAAGCGTACTTCGCGCCATCCTTCAGGTGTATTCTCATGGGGAGCCAGCCATTGGCTGAGTGAGCTGTCTTGGAGGTCCTCCTGGAAACCAGCACGTCCTTGAATCGCAGTAGGAAGAACTCTGGCTGCAGAAGGTGACGGCTGGTGGAGTGGCAGCTCCTTGCACCTGTTGACATGTTTTATTTCCAGAATTGGCTTAGGAAGTCTGAGATATTAGCGGCCAACTCTTGACAGTGGCCATATAAGACAGCAGGTGGCATCTTGAACACTCAGGACCTGAATCCTGGCAGAACATGACTGCTTACCTAGGGTGAGGGTAGCTCTGGAAATGTGCCCTGAGCAGGTGCCATTGTAGAACCATTGTCTGGTGGTGAGCGTTGTAGAGTTGACAGTGGTTGCAAGCTGGCTCCTAGGGATCCCCAGAATGTCGAGGTGTCTTTGTGTCAAGGACTCAGACTCTGCACCTGGTGTCAGGAAGCATCTGATACGGGATGTAACGTCGCCGTGATGACAGGTGAACACAGATGGGCTGGAGGTGTTCTTGCTGATAGGGGGCGAAGAGGACCCACGATGACAGCTTGTTCTTCTACTTCGAGACTTGGGTAAGTAGTATTCTTCTTCTTCTGTGACTGACAGCATTTGTCATAGTGTTCAATGCGGCTACAGAAGCGCACTGAACGTTGTTGGCAGGGCACTTCAGTGTCCCAGCCCAATGACCACGACGGCCACAGTTATTGCAGGTGCTGTCAGCGGCAGGGCATTCAGAACCATGCCGACGAGCACAATATCGCAGTGTGAATGACCTGGGCGCCGGAGTCTGAAGTGATGCTAGCGGAAAGTGATGCGAAGCTGAAGTCGGATGTGAAGCTGAAGTCGGATGTGAAGCTGAAGTCGGATGAAGCTGAAGTTTGATGAGGCTGAAGTCCGGTCACCGCCCTTCTTCTTCTTATATGCAGAGATGGCATACAACTGGTTAGATGGAGCACTAACGGCAGAAGTCGCACTTCTGTGGCTTCAAGATGTGCAGGTGGTGATAAACATCCTGTAGAGAAGAGGCAGTACGAGGGAGATAAGCTGAATAAGCCGTCTCCGCACGCCCATGAGGATAATCATCTTCAGCTGTTTCTCACAAGTCGACGAGTTCCCAGGGCAACGTCAACCCTCAGCGATGCGTCTGGAGCGTACGTAAAAATCGGCAATGATCACCCCTCCAGCTGCTGGCTAACTGAGAAGCGTTCTTCCTACGGAGAGCTTCGCTATGGAGACCCTTGATATGCGTCTGTAAAGCATCCAAGACGTCCTTCACAGTCTTGTCTGTGTCGTGGGGAATTTGCAGGGTGTGGTGCAGGATACGTTGCGTCTCTAGGGTGAGACACATCCTCATCTGGATCAGCTGTTTCTCCCTAGGCAACCTTGATAAATCGACCATCATCGAATAATCATCCCACCTCCGACGCCACTCACGGAATACCTGGAACGAGGCATCAGCTTGGAGTGGCGGTGGACTCTGAGCGAGTGCTTTCTGTGGGGGGGGACAAAGAAGTTGAAGAGGACCCTGCAGGTGCACCTGTGGACGAAGAGGCAGGTGTAGTAGCTGCTTGAAGGTTAACAGGTGCCAACAACTCGATAATGGCACTGAACCTGGCATTTTCTTGTTGACGTCTGTGATTCTCTTCACGCCTTCGTTCATCGTCTTCCTGTCGCCTCCTGATGTCGTCTTGTCGTCGGTTTCTTTAAAGTAGATGAAGAAGTCGACTTCTTGGCGGCGGTTGCGGACGTGTGAGTGGGGAGGCTAAGGGTGGGTGGTGCTTGATCCATTTCCGCTCCTTGGAATCCACTTACTGCACCGACATCCGTCTGAAGTTGGGCTTGTTGGGTATCTGAAGAAAACCCAATAAATTCCTGATCTTCCATATGGCCTGGTTTGTTTCTCTCACAATTACTGTAATTAATAAGTGAGCAGAAAAGCAATCGTCTTTAAATGGAAGATATCTGCGAGCGTCTGTGAGTGTGTGTGTGTGTGCATTCGTTCGTGCGTGTACTCGTGGCAGGCTGGCGAGCGCGCTGGCTGGCACGCCAGTGACTGTCGAATCATGAACGGGGAAGGATGCCAAAACTTGAGCTCTCCCATAGGTCTTAAAAAGGCTCCCCACTTTTGTAAAAAGTGCAGGAACATGGGGAAACACTTTAAAGACACTAAAGGGCACACACAACACTGAAAAAGCACTTCACAACACTGCACTGTAAATCCAGGAATATCGTGTTGAGGTAGCGCTGAGATCCACTCGACAAGGGAAGTTGACAAGATGGCGGCTCCGAGAGAGATTCTGTGTCCACTCCAATTCTGATTAATGTGATGTCCCAGCTAAACACTGCGCCATGTGGGAGAGACTCAGGCGATCCTTATAATCAGGGGTGAAGGAAACACACTGATGTCAAGTTCGTAAGTTCTATTTCTGGGACAAACACACAAAAGGAGTTAAGACAGGGGAAACAGCGTCCTGTCTTGGAATCTCTCCGGGTATCTCTATCTGCGCATGAGCGTACAGCGCACATGTGCTCAAAGTCTGAACTAACACACAGTGACAAAAGGGAGTATGATTATAAACATATAATACAGAGACCTGAATCAATAATGGTAAATAGTACAGGGTTACATATTACAGCAATATTCGTCTCATATATCTACAGTTGGTAAAAAAAATTAAATACGATGACGTAGTCGGTAGACCGTGACGTCACTGCTACGGCCCCGGTGGCCCGTCGAAAAAATACCGAAATTGTTAATCAGGCCGTTTTTGGGGGTCAAATGCAAAATAAGAAGTTATATAGAATAATTATGAAGGTATTTTATTTGGTTTCCTTCATTTTATAATTGATAGGTTAGCAATACGGCTTTATGATAAGTTGGCACGAGAGGATGACGTCTAATAGGAACACAAAAACAGTCATTTCGTCCTATTCCATGTTTGAGTTCCAGGGGCGGATCCAGGAACATCAAAAGGGGGGGTCTAAAAAGTTTTGGGTGGAGAACCTTGCCAGCAAAGCGAGCCCAGCCATCTGGGGGGGGTGGGGGGTGGTAAGCCCCCTAGATTATTTTTGAAATCTGACCAATATCATGGGCATTTTGAAGCCATTTGAAGCCATGTGCACTTGATATTAGGGGATATTCTGAATTCAATAGTAATTAATTTTTACTATACACAAATGCCTGAGTACAATACTGCAATAAGGAAAAGTATTAGAGTTTTCTGATGAAAAGGGGGGCCCCCCTGCTGGATCCGCCACGGTTCAGTGCCTTTCATATGACTTTCACGGCAGAGCCTTTGTCAAAAGCATCTACACGCCGTTATACATCGACTTTCGGTGAGTTCTTTACTGTTAGTTCCTTATTTGTTGTTATTTTATCAGACATTTTAAAATTATATATATTATAATAGTTATCGTTTTTAACAGTGCATTTTCTATGATATTCACCCGTGGTATCACTCCATTTTCTACTTCTTTAAGTCTTTTACCTCTATTATTCAATTTAATACTGCTCCACCCGATTTTAATAATAGTATAAAGGAAATTAATTGTTATTGATATCTTATATATGTATCACATTTAACAAAGAAAACGTTTTTATGACGTCAGGGTCTCGTAGCCAGTCACAACGTGAGGAAGATAACCAATTAGAGCGTTCGGTAAAACACAGTCGGAATTACTGGCTGCCTAAGCTTTGCACCATACCTGGGGCAAGTGGTGGACAGAAACCTGTGAAGGCTTTGGCTAGAGAAGAAAAGATTGCACTACTGAACAGTCTAGAAGACGACCTGCTGCTTTCAACTAACGAATCGGAAGCAGATGATGCGGGGCCAACAACAATTGAATTGAAACAGTTTATTTAGCCAGAAAAACACAGATACAGAGTGGATAATAATAACAATATTAACATGGCTGAGCCAGTTGAGAGCCTGAGCTCTCTTTTAGGCACCTGCTATATACTATGCATTTACCTCAAGGAAGTATTATGTAAGATCTGGAATAGTACAATAGCATGGTGGTAATAAGAACATCTCATAATGTTACCACGGTTATCACTTACAATATTTATTAATTTTATTTATTTATTATTTATTTGTTTGTTTTTTTATAAATACTTAATTTACAGTGGAATTGAAAAACATAAGTATAATGGGGGAGCGGTACAACATAGGTTGTACAGTAATAAGGTTGAACAAGAGGACAGACTGTCAGGATTATGTCTAGTTGGCAATTATGTTTATAGCAATGGTAATTATTTATCTATTTACATAATAATTTCCGATAAAACGGTTGGTAACGGGAGGTAACAGACAGTTTTCAAGAGGTGATTCGCAAGAAAGAAAAAAAGAGGAGGCGAGAGTTGGCGAAGAAAGGTGAAGGAAGTGATAGTGATGAGATCATGAATGATAGGAAGAAAAGGACGACACACACAGAAGAAAGCAGAAAGAATTCAACTGGGAATAAAACACAGCAGGTTAGTCGAAAGAATCCTAGGGAAAGTACCAATGTGCTCGAGCAACCCCGGTGGTGGAAACAGTTCAGGTAGAAGGACGTAGAACTTTCCAAGTGATTCACACTTGTCATTCTATGAGCGATTGCTGTGGGCTGCTACACTGGGAAGAGAGCATAAAAAGTTTGAACCCCTGTTTATGGAAGGTCGTAATAATTCCTATCTGACTGTAGCTGGGGATGAGGCTGTAAAGTTTTTGACGACGGCAGGATTTAAGGAAGTGATTATGACGATGCCTCAGGACACAGCAACACACCAAGTGGTAGCCTTGATGAAGGGAGACGTTCCGGAGAGGATATTCGTTTCTGGAATGGGATGTAGGAGAATTGCAAAGTTTATTGAGCAACCTGTTCTGTGTTACAAATGCAGCAGGTAGTGCCATATGGCCTGGAAATGTCAAAGTGAATGTCGGTGTCGTTACTGTGGATAAAATCATAATTCAATGGAATGTGGAAGTCAAATAAAGTCTGGGCAACATGTTGTGCCGTGCTGTTGCAATTGTGATGGCGCGCATAATACAGGTTCCTCAATTTGCAATAAGAAGCCACAGACGCGTGGTGTGCGGTGGCAGAGCATGGGGCAGGTACATCAGCGAGTAAAGGAGGAAGGACGAGGAGTTGCAGGTGACACAACTCTACCTTCAACTGAGAATGTGCGGAGGAAAAGGATGGAACTGACACGTTGAAGGTAACAGGAAATGGTGCAGGAGCTGCACCAAAATTTGTTCCACAAGAGAAGGTAAGAGACAAGTTTGGTGATGTGTATGATGTAGTAGTTCAACTCCGGCAAGAAATTCAGATGCTTAGAAAAAAGGTAGAGGACAACCAGAAGGTAATTGCCCCTTTTTGTGAACATAGAAATGTGGATGTTGAAGTAAAAGGAAATAAGGTTGAAAATAATAGAGTAATAAAATCTGACAAAACCATCTTTGCTTTAGGGGACCGGAAATGTAGACATAAAGGAAGAGATAACCCGCAAGTGGGGTGACATACCCAAAGCATGTAATGGAATAGTTTGTGAATGAGAGAATAAGGTTAGTTTCGTTGTTAATAGGGAAAATGGAGGGCACTAGTTTAAGTATACTTTCATGGAATGTAAATAGCTTACGTCCTAGGACCACAGATGTGCATGCTTATGCACTGTTGTATAAGGTGGATGTAATGGCCTAACAAGAGCCCGGCACGGAGGATGGCAATTTGATGAATTTACGTGATTATCAATGTCTTTATTTACCAGCTAATAATAGAAATAATACAAGAGGTCTGTTAACCTATGTTCGGAAAAATGTGCTGGTTGAATTGGTGACAGCTGAAAAGCGAATGGGATTGAAAGTTTGTTTGTTAAAATCTACGTACAAGGGAGGTCTATATGTATTTTTAGCATCTATGTACATCCTCAAAGTTTGGATATTGATGATATACTGTAAATGCTAGACACGAAGTGCTGGGTACTATGGGACCCAGCAACATTAATGGAAGGAGATGGTTGCACTTCTTAGAGGATTTTTATGATATTGAAATATTGGGGATCATGAGCCTACCCACATACATGGAGGAAGGTTAGATTATGCAGTATGTTTGAATACATGTGGAATAAGAGCGAATGCTGCCATTGTTAGGGATTTGCTTAGTGATCATTTTGCATTACGAATTACTATACATGTTAATAAAAAATAGAAGTTAATTAAGCGGAAAAGATATTGGTTGCCGTAAGACCAAAAAAAAAGAAACTAATCACAACTATACAGGATTGGTATACAGACTACGAACCAAAGGATGTTGACAGCTTACATGATGATTTATTACATACTATTGATTCTGTTTTGACGACAAGTGTAGTTATAAAGGAGAAATAAATCATGGGAACGTAACATGTTTGTGAATGACAAATTGGTTCAGAGCTGGAGTAAACTCCTCAGAAAGGTGCAAAGAGAATGGAGCGCAAATACAAATGATAATGAAATCAAGCAAGAGGCGGCGGAATAAAAACTGGACAGACTTTTTAGGGAGAAATGCTAAAGACAAGAGCTTGGGTGACATATGGAAGGAAGTCAAAGTGCAAGGTGTTCGAAGCAAGGGCAGCAGCTACGCTGACTCACAGGGCAGGGCTAGTCAACTTATTAGGAAATGGGCTGGGACTGCTAGTTTTGCCTTATTACGTCAGTGTATGCAAGCCTCATTAAAACGTAGGAGTAGACGTCGTCGTAAGTTAGTACAAAATCAGTGTGCACTGGAGGATGACACATGTGTTCCTATAACGGAAGGCGAATTATTTTATGCGATTAAAAAGGGAAATTCTACGGCACCCGGTGAAGATGGAATAACATACGATATCCTGAACAACCTGTCTGGCATTAGAGAAGGGCCCCTGTTATACTTGTTTAATATGTCTTATAAAGGAGGTTGTATCCCTCTTAAGTGGAAGAAAGCAGTAATCGTACCAATACTAAATAACAATGGAGATTTTTGTCCAATATCTTTGACCTTTTGTTTTAGTAAAAAGATGGAAAGAATAGTATTAAACAGGTTGTTGTATAAAGTGAAAATCTCTTGGCACTCAATTTACATGGATTTATGAAAGGGAGAAGTACTGCAAACTGCGTTGTAACTTGTTTGAATAACTCCAAGTCTACACGTAGGACTTTGTAGACTTAAAAGAGGCCTTTGATAAGGCAAATAAAAAAGTCATACTTGAGGAACTAATTAATTTAGGGGTTTCTGGGAAGTTGCTGAAATGGTTTGTGGATTACTTGAGTAACAGAATGGCTAGAGTATGGTTTCAGTGATGGTACTCAGAAGAGAGAGAGATGGAGTTTGGGACTCCACAGGGAGGTATAATTAGCCCCATTCTTTATAATATATTGATGAACATAATGGCTCGCTACAAATTTCCTGGAGACACAGAGGTTATAATATATGCTGATATAACAAGTCAAAACTTGTATCGAAGATATAAGTATAATATTAATTTGTAGGATTATAAAGTGAGGAAGTTTGGTAACGCGGCAGGTTAGTTATTAAATTGTATATTATATTTGTAAGGGGAATCCTTCTAAACACCACTTTCAATACAACTATTTATTAATTAACTGAATGGCATGGACACATTAATAGATCACTATATCGAAGTTACTAGACACTGACTCTAGGACACAAACATGAAATGGATACACTTCCCACCGTAAGTAACTCACCTTATGGATCGCTCTGACAATGACTCACGTGTGACCTGAGGGAGGCCCAGCAGGTGCTGTTGAAGGGAGTGCTGAACTATGTCTCCTGTGGGAGACTGCTAGCTGGAGACGCTGTTCTGGAGAGGGAAGTCTCCCTCCCGACCTCGGCTAGTGACGAGCGTGACTCCGTCTTCTGTCGATAGTGATGTGAAAGTAACGATGCAGGGCTGCAGGGCCTTTATATTGGAGGAGAGCCGGCAGATGACCTCTCCTAATTAACACTAAACTGGTTAGACCTGGATAGCTGTGTTTACCCAGGTGCGTGGTCATGTCGCCGGTCGGTAATGCTTCCTAATTATTACCACCCGGGTGTGTCTTGGCTAGTTGTGGTTTTTTTAACACGTCATATCACCGGGTTAACTCAGATACCTCAGGTACATGGACAGGGCCTTTTGTGGTAAAAACAAAAATAGGATGAGGGTGTGTTTGCCAGGAGCTGGGGTGGGGGATATAATTGACAGGATGGACAATATCTTGACTGGTAATGGGAACAAACCCATTATCTGCCTCAGTGCAGGAGGCAATGATATTGGCCGGTGTAGGAGCGAGGAGCTTCTTGATAAGTTCAAGGCAGCTATAGATCGTATTAGGACTATGGGAGGGATCCCTATCATATGCTGTGTCCTGCCTAGAAGGAGAGTTGGCAGTGAATGGTTGTCAAGGGGAGTTGGCAGATATTGCAAGTCAATATCAGTCTCATTCATTGACAACTGGGACAACTTCTATGGCAGAAGGGACCTTTATGCTAGGGATGGGGTGCACCTGTCTAGGGATGGAGTAGCAACCCTGGCTGGAGCTCTAGAGGGGGCAGTTCAAAAGATATCGAAGACTGTAAACTGCTAGGAGAACATATGAGCACGGGGGTGGAGGAGACTGCAGTGGGAGCGGGTAAACAAAGTGAAAGATTACAGGGAAATAGTGTTAGGAATGATGACAAAACTAAATTAGACAGGGAGTTTAAAACTAAACGCGGTAAAGTGAGGACTCAGAACACGACTAACTTAAATGTATTCTACACGAACAGTAGAAGTATGATAAACAAAATAGATGATATTAGGGCCTTGGAATGTACCGAAAAAATCGATATAATAGCATTCACTGAAACATGGATCAACCTAGACACACGTGAGTTACCAGTCGAATACCAAATTGCGGGTTACAAACTGTTCCATACCGATAGGCAGACCAGGAAAGGAGGCGGAGTAGCAATCTATGTTAGGGATAATCTGAAGTGTGAAATAAATAAGGAAATAAAAACTGAGCGGAAAACAGAAACAATTTGGATAGAATTAATCGACGGTAGGGAAAAATTAATCACAGGAGTAATATATAGACCTCCCAATCTTGATAGAGTCAATGAGCGACTTATCTGGGATGAAATGCGCAGGGCTTCCATACACAACAAAGTCTGTATAGTAGGCGACTTTAACCTTGGCCAAATAGATTGGACTGACCTTACAGGTAACTCAGAATCAGAGGATTTTCTCGAGACGATCCAGGACTGTTTTCTAAGTCAACATATAACCGAACCCACACGGGGTAATAATATACTCGATTTAGTTCTGTCAAACAGAGAAAACCTCATTAGCAGTGTCGAGGAAGGGAACGAACATGCAAACAGCGATCACAAAGAATTTAGATTCCAGTTAGATATTCAGGGCAAACGTAAGGAAAATTCCACTAAAGTACCAGATTTCAGAAGGGCGAACTTTGACAGTTTAAAGAGGCAGCTGAGAGAGGGGGTGTCGCGCTTGGCCGTGAACCAGACAGATGACACCGACCTGATAACGAGATCTGAGATTGCCGAGTTCCACGACAATTTAAATAGTGAGTTACTTAATGCACAAAGGCAGAACATAACATACAAAAAACTCAGATCAGACAACAATGACCCTAAATGGATAGATAATTATTTAAAGAACATCATTGGCCAAAGGATGGCTATAGGTAGAAGGATAAATCGTGGCGAAATTCACTTCAGGGACCATTATAGGGTATTGGCGAGTAGGGTTAAAACCGAGATAAGGATAGCAAAGAGGAATAATGAGGTAAGCATAGCAAGGGAGGCGAAGACAAACCCCAAAGGATTCTACCAAATGTATTAAACTAAAACGCGAGAAAAGATTAGACCAATACGGTCAGACACCGCCAAGCTCACTGATAACGACAGAGAAATGAGCAATAATTTGAATAAATATTTTTCAACAGTTTTCACCACCGAAAATTTAAACATGATACCCGAGGCACCGACTCTATTCAGAGATAGTGAAGAAAACAAATTAAGCGAGATAGTAGTGACTAGTAACGATGTTAGTAAGCAAATAGACAAACTAAAGCCTAATAAGTCACCTGGTCCCGATGAGATATTTGCCAGAGTATTAAAGGAATGTAAGGAAGAGCTTAGTATGCCCTTAGCAAAGTTGTTTAACATGTCCTTAAAAACAGGTGTAGTACCAGAATCCTGGAGGATAGCGAATGTAATACCGATTTTCAAGAAGGGGGATAGATCACTATCCTCTAACTACCGCCCAATCAGTCTAACATCAATAGTAGGCAAATTACTGGAAGCAATCATTTCAAACTCTATTCGAAATCACCTGGAGAAGCACCTATTGATCAATGATTCCCAGCATGGCTTCACAAGCAGACGTTCTTGTCTAACTAATCTATTAACATTCTTTTCATCAGTTTTCGAATCGGTGGACGAGGGGCACAATTATGATGTGGTATATCTCGACTTTAGCAAAGCCTTCGACAGAGTCCCCCACGAAAGACTAATTAGAAAGGTAGAAGCTCATGGCATCAAAGGTAACATCCTTAAATGGATTAGGGCGTGGTTACAGGACAGGAAACAGCTAGTGAGCATTAACGGCACTAAGTCCCATTGGAGCAACGTCACAAGTGGAGTTCCCCAAGGCTCAGTACTTGGACCATTATTATTTATTATATACATAAGCGACATAGATATCGGCATAGACAGCAACATAAGTAAATTTGCTGATGACACTAAAATAGGACGTGTTATTAAATCTGACAAGGACTCGGCAAAACTACAGGAAGATCTAAACAAATTTTTCGAATGGTCTGAAAAATGGCAGATGAAATTCAACGTGGACAAATGTAAAGTACTCAGTATAGGAGATGTAAACAGGGAAACCAGATACCAGATGAACAACGATGCCATAGAGAAATCCGACTGCGAGAGAGATTTAGGAGTAATGATAAGTAGGAACCTTAAGCCAAGTAAACAATGTGTTTTTGCTCGTAACAAGGCTAATAAAGTACTTGGGTTCATACAAAGGAGTGTTAGTTACAAGACTAGCGAGATCATCCTAAAACTGTATCTTGCTCTTGTGAGACCACACCTGGATTACGCAGTTCAGTTCTGGTCACAGTATTACAGAATGGATATAGAATCCTTGGAAAGAATTCAGAGGAGAATGACAAGACTAATCCCGGGCATTAGGAACCTTGAGTATAGAGACAGGTTAAAGCATCTTAATTTGCACTCCCTCGAGAGACGTAGAGCGAGGGGCGACCTGATAGAGGTGTATAAGTGGAAGGCAGGGCTAAACAAAGGGGACATTACAAAGGTACTCAATCTATCCAACCAGGAGAGAACTCGTAACAATGGTTTTAAATTAGACAAATTTAGATTTAGGCGGGAAATAGGTAAACACTGGTTTGGAAACAGAGTAGTGGATGAATGGAACAAGTTACCAAATATCATCATTATTTAGAACACGCTGAATAGCTTCAAACATAGGTTGGATGCTAATATGAGCAATAGGGGTCGGGTGTAAACGGGAATGCCCAGTATGGGGCAATAGGCCCGCTGCAGTTTCCTCCATTCTAATGTTCTTATGTTTACCTCGTGGCCGTTCCGCCTCTCCTAAGTCAGGTCTTAATCTCACTGTAGGGTGTGTCAACTTACGTGGGTTACCACATAGGAATCTACTTACTGTTATATGTGTTGTATATCTCTGGGCTGTAAGCTGTGGTCTGATAAACCATCATTACACGGATTATATACTTTTACAGTGTAAAGGTATGAGAAACATGCAAGCGGCTATAGGTGCATTGAGTACGCTTTGTTGTAGAATGGGCCTTGTAATTAACAATGAAAAAACTAAATATTAGGACTGAAATTATGAAAAAGGGGATTTATTTTTGAATGGATTAAAGCTAGAAAAAGTTTGTTTAGAAATACCTTGGAAAGCACATTGAGTATAAGTCCAACAGTAAAGTACGTGAGATGCAATACCTGGAGAATGCATGTAAAGGATGTTTAAGACCTTTAAGAGCCTTGGCATGGAAGGGAAATGGCGCAGGTATTCCTATTTTAAGGATGGTTTATATCAGTACTATAAGTTCAGTTATTGACTCTGCAGCTCCCATCCTTATAATATACAGCAAGAACTTATTCAAAAGCTGGAAGTGATACAAAACGAGGCCATGAGAATTGTTTTGGGGTATCAACGGAACACTAGAATTGAAATGATGAGAATGGAGTTAGATTTACCAAGTATAGAAGATAAAGTAAAGGAAGTTGCTATAGCCACTACTCTTAGAACCATTAGTAGAGGAGGAGATAATAGGGTGTCCCGTACAATAATGTGCTTAAATGAAAGAACAGATCCTGGCACTTGTCCAAGTATGCTAGGTTATTGTATAATATTATGCTGGTGTATGGAGTAGATAAATATTGCATTTCATTACAGACTTATTTAAGGTTTAGACCATGGCAGGAAGGATGTATTGCAGTAGAGATTTTACAGCTTGAGGGGAAAAAAGATGATTGGCATCCCAGTTATTTACGAAATGTCTTTTTAGAGAAAATAAATAGTTTTACCAGACGAAACACTGCACATAAATATTTTAATGGATCAGTATTATGTAACGGTCGAGCGGATGTGGTGTTTTTATAAGGGAGAATATTTTATCAATGAGTGTTATGCAGATGAAAATTTTTTTTTTTTTAAATACAGCTATTTTTTAAACACTTAGGTTACTTATTTGTATCCCGAAAGCGTCCTCCGAAACATAATTCATTTTTTTAAACCGGTTTGTCTGGTTACCATTTAGTAATCCGACAATATTATTGGAAAGTTCGGGATAAGTCCTGGGGTGTGGGTAGGCACCCAAAAGTCTTATCCCGAATGTTCATAGTAGTTATATATTAATCAAAAAAGTCTCTGAAATACAATATATGTAAATTAAGATTAGATAATTATGAAAATAAATATTTAAATGTCCTAATAACCGGTTCCAACGGAAATGTATATATTTTAAGAGACCTCCGAGTACCCCTGTGATGTTTTACCGGTACTCGGAAAAAAATGGCACCGGAAAAAATGGCACAGGAAAATATGGCACAGGAAAATGGCACAGGAATAAAAGGCACAGGAAAAATGGCACAACAAATTTCACTTCGAGCTCACGAACCACAAACGAGCTAACGAGCCTATGTTTGAAGCTATTCAGCGTATTTGAGTTAATGATGATGTTTGGTAACTTGTTATATCACCTTTGGTTAGCCCTAACTTCCTTTTACAGACCTCGATAATATCGTCCTTCACTCTACGTTTCTCGAGCGAGTGCAGATTAAGATGATTCAAACTGTCTCAGTACTCAAGGTTCCTAATGCCCAGGATTAGTCTTGTCATTCTCCCTGAATCCTTTCTTGGGATTCTATATCCATTCTGTGGTACGGTGACCAAACTAAACTGCGTAATCCAAGTGAGGTCTCACATGCGCAAGATATAGTCTTAGGATGACTTCGCTAGTCTTGTAACTAACACTCATTCTTTTCAAAGCTTTCTTTACTTCCTCTACTACCAGGTTGGTTGGGCACAGCCACCAAACTATCTGGCATTCTATCCAGTGGATCCAAGCTGACCATGCTGTTGTATCATCACACATCATCAAAGAATCTCGTGGTGAGCCACCTAATAAGCGCCAAAAACGAGTTTACAAGAACCTCCAGACAAGTCTGAAGACCCTCTGCCAGGACCGCCAAGCTGGTCGCAAGTCAGTCCAAGAGTTTGTGTAAGGCGCTGGCTATAACATTCGTTGGAAATCTTAAACAATAATATGCAAAGTGACATTTTAATTTTTTTTATTAATTTACATGCGAGTTTTCACTAACATACGGTACATTGTTTTAGTTAAAGGTAATAAATGTTTTATGTTATGACGTTGATATAACTCTAAGTAAGTTTCAGCAACAAACGTTATAAATTTTTTGCAAAAACATGTCAATAAAAATTAATATGCCATTTTTCCTAGTCTGATGATTATGCCTTTTTTTCCGGTGCCATATTTTCCTATTGCCATTTTTTCTGTGACATTTTTTCCTAAATTCGTTTTACCTTAGACTCGAAGATTTTTCGTCTCCCCATCGCCCTTCTCCAATTTTATCAAGCATTGCATTCCTACAATCATCCTTTTATAGCTTCAAGTATGGTAAGTAACGCACTTTTGGTTGTGATAGATAGATGTAATGCCATTTCCAATTCGCAAATCTAATATATATTTAGCCCGGGGAAGTTAACCTGGCTTCAGCAGCTAAATACAATGGTAAGAGAAATGTTGCTCAAGTCACATTTCCTTTATTTATTCCTTAATATAATTCCTGATAAGTCACCCAGGGGTGAGTACAGCACCTGCCGACAAACAGTACCGTAAAGATGTAGTAAACAACAAAAGTTCTCTAGCCCTGAAAACTTATGAACATAATCATATTTTCATGAAGGACTAGATAAATAACCATTACATCCTTCACATAAAACCCTTAATACTTAGGGTTACTCTAAAACAGTCCAAATATGGATTGAATATCTTGACTCCGTAGCAACATGAAAATAAACAGAGAAGCAGCTCAAGCCTCGAACACCACACACTCTATTTCCCTCCAAAACAAAACGAGATCTTCTCGACATACAGTACATTGAACACTTTGCCCTTAAATCCTGGTACAGCAACCAAATAGTGAAAACCCTTCTAATAATACAAATTACAAATATATAACACTGAAAAGTAGAATAGAATAATAATAAGTAATATTAATAATAATGCACATACTAAAAAATTCCATTTTCTTCTTGAAATTACAGTGGTAAATAATATAGATGAGCCAAGTGTACTAGGTAGATTGCTGTGGTAATAGTTTACAACAAATGTTGTTACCTGTGACCCAAGCTGATAATTACCTTGGAAAAAAATTATCCTGCAATATTTCACCGTTTGGGTTGTTGTTCAGGTTGTGTTTAGGTACTACAAGTATCAATGTTTGTAAGTTTACGTTAGGTTACATTAATTATTTTTTTTTTTAGGAAATATTCGAACTCAGGGTTGGAAAAAGTTTCCTAATTGATTATTGATGTTTTCAATCACTCGTTTTAAATCATGTCAATCCTATCTTATCTCACTTGAACAACAATAAACAAAATTTAAATATACTATAGACAAATTTCTTAAGGAAATTCTCTGTAATAGCTTTACATCAAGCCTGTAAACTGTTATCACAAGTAATTTAACTAATATACAATAGTTACCGCAATATTTAGATCATATATATTTGATTTTGTTTTATTATTTTCAGGCTGGCATTATAGCTTCGTGGGCCCGTATACACAAAACTGTTATGCTAATGACATAATAGTACTGTTAGCTAGCAGTAAAATTTTAAAGTTATACACAAAGCTTAACGAGCAATCTTTTACCGCACAAATAGTATAGTTTTTTGTTAAGTACCGCTAAACAGCGCTAAGGATAGCAGGAGTTCATCATATAAAATGATCTTATGGCTAAATAACCTCAATAAAATTATGAAGATTGATTTCAATATTTACATTTATATACATTTTGATCATTAAAATAAAAAAATCTAATCTATGCTGTTTGAAGGAGGATTTATTAACCAAGGATAGTGATCGGTGGCGTTTCCTTTCCGTGCTGTTTGTAAACAAACGTGTTATTGAGGAAATGGAAGACTCAACTCTACAAAATAAAAGGAAACCCAACTGGAGAGCAGACCAGACTTTATTATTGGTGGATGCCATTGAAGAGAAAAAGTTAATATTGAATGGCCGCTTGAAGGCTTTCCTGAATAATAAAGACAAAAAGAAGGGGTTATTTTTCGTTATCAACCCATCACCTTTTTACGATTTTTTAGTTAGGTTAGGTTAGATTACCTGATCTAACAGGCCACGTCCTAACCTCCTAATCTAGCCTAACGGCAGGTGATAATTCTGTAGATTTATGTATCATTTCGCTACAACTATTTGGCTTTGAAATTTTCGCATTGATGTACTGTAATATGTGTCTAGGTAGATAGATTATTTCTGCAGCATTTGCTCGTTTGTCAAGCAACAGAGATAGCTGTAATCTTGAATAATTGTATGTGTGCATATTGTGCAAGTTTTCACAATATACAGTCACTCGTTTGCACCTAGTGTGATTGCTTTATCGATACGGTATGGATGTTAAAGTATGGTGTGTATTGGTCTGTTACTCATATTTTTACCTTTGAAGAGTGCTCATGCATGTTTTCTGACGATGTTAATATTTGTTTCAGATGTGATTATGTCCTCTCCACGTACAAGGAGTAACTCCAGCTGCCACCTCAGTAACCTGGTGGGACCAGGTATGCAGCTGCTGGTGTCAGAGCTGCCCACTGTTAGGGACCTGCTGAGGCTGGGCTTGCTGAAGAGGAAGGACAGTGATGCAGACAGAAGGAACTGCTTATTCAAGGACTTAGTGAATGACATCTATACTGATGTGCTAGCACAGTGGCAGAAGGCCAATGCACAATTCACTGTACCTGTGATTGTTAGTGAGAGGGGTATCAAGAGGAAAATGGAGAATTTGTGGGCCAGGGCTGTGGAGGTGTGTTTGGGCAAGGGGGAGGTGGAGGTGAAGCAGACTTTCATTCAGGGTTTAGACCGATTGTTTGACATTCTCTCCTGTAAGTGCCAGATCAGGAGCTGTGCTGAGGTGGGCTGCAGCCCAGATTGTGCCAGAGAGGCTCACACTGCAGCAGGGAGATGAAAAGTCCAGTGAAGGGGCTGCTTTACATAAAGGGACAAAGGGAGAAGGTAGAAAATGTGGGACCACATCAGATAGGACCTGTAGACATTCCTGAGCATAGGAGACAGGTGGCGGTCACACATAGGCAGAAGGAGAGGAGAGAGGCAGGGGAGAGAAGGAAGAGAAAGCAGGAGGAGTCTGTGAGGAGGGAGGAGGAGGCAAGGAGGGCTTCTCTGCTGGAAGAAGCTGGAGACATAATGGAGGGTGGGAAGAATGATTCCGAGGAGTTCACTGTCCCAGAGCCTGAACCTGGTCCTGCACATAAGAAGATGAAATACAACACAGAGAACATCAGGAACATTGCTCTGGCCAGCGTAAGGCACCACACTGGCCTGAGAGAGGCAACAGAGATTGCTACAGCTGCCAGGATGACACTCACCTGGTGATAGATCACAACAGGTTGAGGAGGGCACAGTTCAAGGTGATGACTGAACTGGACCAAGAGTTTGAGAGAGAGGTAAGGGAGACTGGGATCAGCTGCATCTTGTTTGATGGCAGACGTGATGACACTAAAGTAATGATGGAGGCAGAGAGCAGTAACAGACTGTTCCTCGGCATTATCAAGGAGGAACATTACTCTGTATGCAGTGAGCCAGGAGGGAGATATCTGTGGCACTTTGTTCCTGAGGAGAGAACGCATGCAGGTGTGATTGCAGACAATCTGGTGGACTGGCTGAGGGAGAAGTAATGAACTATGAGGAGGTCAAGCTGGGCAGGAGGATAGTCTGGCTAGTATGTGACCCCCATACTGGGGAGCTGAGCCTGAGACACCACATCATCAGCTTGGATGGCCCCACACTCAGTAACAACAGGTGGAGTGGCAAGATTGGCGAGATGCTTTATACTGCTACAGAGCTGGAGATAGATCCAAATTTGGCCAAGATCTGTGTGGGGCCTCCTCTGATCCAGCTGATTGAAGAGGTTGTGAGGGACCACGCCTATGGCTACAGGATTGCCCAGGCCATCAGGACGTGAGAGCTGCTCCCACAACTTGACCCTGCTGGAAATTGGACCGGTCTGTCATAGCAGGTGGCTGACAACTGCACTGAGGATGTGCAAACTTTAGGTGTCTAAGCATGGACTGAAGGGGAAGCACAAGAAGAATCTCAAGCTAATAGTGTGGGGGTGTACCTGCCTAACTGGTACAACATCAAAGTCAACCACAGCTGGGTGGAGGGGCCCAGGCACATTTTGTACCAGCTGGAGCTGCTGAGAAGTCACAGGAAGAAGGTGCTGGACACAGTGGTGGAGGTCAGCTGTGAGGAGGCTCAGCCTGGTATGCACACCCAGAGGCAGTGTTGCAGGCCATGCTGTGCAGTGAGGTGGAGGATGAGAGGAGAGAGGCAGTGGACAGGATACTGGAGTTGAGGGGGAAGGGAGATGAGGAGACTCAGATTGGTGACAACTCAGTCAGGCCCAGGAAAACACCCAGATGGCACCAAGCTGTCAGAGCTGATAGACTGACCACTGGGGTTACTGAACCTCCCCTCACCTGTTCCCTCACCGCAGTTCAAGTCAAGCTGTTTGTGCACAGGCCTATGGAGGTGCCAGACTAGCCTTCACATACTCAGAGTGTGGAGAGGTGTGTCAAACTGGTCACAGAGGCAGCTGTCCATGTCTACAGTCACGAGAAAAGGGATAGGATGATCAAGTCCCAATTGGTGAGCAGACTTCTGATGTCTAGGAACAGGAGCAAGCAGGACCTGGTCACTCTCACCAAGTTCAAGAGGTGAAGAGTATTGTATATGATCATATGTTTGTGTGTGTGTGTACGTGTCTGTGAATAGTGTTTGCATTGTGTTGCCGCTTTTGTATATCGCGTTTGCAACAGTAGAGTCAGTTGTTGTAATTCAGAGGTTCCGTGTGTGGCTTGTGTTCTTGCTAGTGATCATTACTACAAGGAGGAAAGAATAAACCTCGATAACTATTGCCAAATATTACTAAATAAAGCTGCAAATACGATTTTCCAGTGTCTCATTTCAGTACAATGACGATAGATAGCAACAGGAAAATTGACCATTTTGGGCCTAAAACCCAAAATTTAAAATAGAAATTGATGTAGGTAGGACACCTCTAGTCTCAAAATCTAGGTTGTACTTCGACCCCATTGGAGAAGTGCAACAGCGAAAAAAGGAAGAAGGATGAGGAGTTGCAGGTGAGACAACTCTACCTTCAACTAAGAACGTGTGGAAGAGGAGGCTGGAACAGAGTGATACGTTGAAGATAACAGGAAATGGTGGAAAGAATACTTTTAAACAGGTTGTTGTATAAAGTGGAAAATCTCTTGGCGCCCAATTTATATGGATTTATGAAAGGGATAAGTATTGCAGACTGTGTTGTAAAGTGTTTGAATAACTCAAAGGCTACATGCAGGAGTTTTGTTGACTTAAAACGGGCCTTTGATAGGGCAAATAAAGAAGTCACACTTGAGGAACTAATTAATTTAAGGGTTTCTGGGAAGTTGCTGAAATGGATTGTGGATTACTTGAGTAACAGAATGGCTAGAGTATGATTTCAAGGTTGGTACTCAGAAGAGAG
Organism: Homarus americanus; assembly: GCF_018991925.1. Classification (NCBI taxonomy): domain Eukaryota; kingdom Metazoa; phylum Arthropoda; class Malacostraca; order Decapoda; family Nephropidae; genus Homarus; species Homarus americanus. The sequence continues at coordinate 20,060,831 of NW_024737042.1, forward strand.
ATGCAGTTGGGGACTCCACCAGGAAGTGTACTTAGCCCCACTCCTTTTAACACATTGATGAACATAATGGCTCGCTACGAATATATGCTGATGATATACTTTTACAGTGTAAAGGTATGAGAAACATGCAAGAGTCTTTAGATGGATTGAGTACACTTTGTTGTAGTATGGGCCTTGTAATTAACAATGAAAAAACTAAATATCAGGTCAGAAATTATGAACAAGGGGATTTATTTTTGAATGGACTAAGGCTAGAAAAAGTTGACGTTTACAAATACATTGGGATGCACATTGGGTATAAGTCCCACAGTAAGGTACGTGAGATGCAATACCTGGAGAATGCATGTAAAGGAAGTTTAAGACCTTTAAGAACTTTGGCATGGAAGGGAAATGGCGCAGGTATTCCTATTTTAAGGATGGTTTATATCAGTACTATACGTTCAGTTATTGACTTTGCAGCTCCCATTCTCGTAATGTATAGTAAGAAAGTTAATCAAAAGTGGGAAGTAATACAAAACGAGGCCATGAGAATTGTTTTAGGGTGTCAACGGAACACTAGAGTTGAAATAATGAGAATGGAGTTAGATTTACCAAGTATAGAAGATAGAGTAAAGGAACTTGCTGTAGCCGCTACTCCTAAAACCACTAGGAGGGGGAGGAGATAATAGGGTGTCCCGTTTAATAATGTGCTTAAATGAAAGAACAAATCTTGCCAATGTGTCCACGTATGCAAGGCTATTGTATACTATTATGCTGGAGTAAGGAGTAGATAAATATTGCATTTCATTACAGACTTATTTAAGGTTTAGACCATGGCAGGAAGGATGTATTGCAGTAGAGATTTTACAGCTTGAGGGGAAAGAAGATGATTGGCATCCCAGTTATTTACGAAATGTCTTTTTAGAGAAAATAAATAGTTTTACCAGACGAAACACTGCACATAAATATTGTAATGGATCAGTATTAAGTAACGGTCGAGCGGGATGTGGCGTTTTTATAAGGGAATATTTTATCAATGAGTGTTATGCAGATGAAACAGTTTGTAAAAGAATTAGTAACAACATCTCATCCACGCTGGATGAACTACGCGCAATATGTGAAGGACTCCTGGTTGCTATAGAGAAATGTAAAGAAACATGTATTTTTGTTGATAATAAAAGTGCAGTGGAAGCCTTGCAGAGTAAAAATCCATGTAACTTTCATATTGTTAATATCTGTAAACGGTTGGTCATAGTAATGCAAGAAATGGAATATACTGTGCTGTTTGTGTGGATTCCATCACGTGAGGGGATTCATTTTTTTTTTATATGGGAATTAGCCCACCCGGGCACAGGTCAAACGACCCACAACGGAGCCTGGAGGGCGAAAAAAAAAGAACGGAAAGAAATTGAAAATATAAAAAAAAAGGTTATACTGTATTAATCTACACCACGAAGATGACGGAAAACCAACTTTTTATAGTGAGACAGATTGTAAGAGCATGGCAGATGAGCCGCCCGGAGGGCGGCGATTCTGCTAGTCTATATATATAAAACAAAGAAGTCTGTCTGTCTGTCTGTTTATTTATTTGTTTGTGTGTCCGCACGAGAATCTCGGAAACTACTTTACCGATCTGTAGTGATGATGGACGGTGTTCTATGTAGTGATAATGGATGGTGTTATATGTAGTGATGATGGATGGTGTTATATGTAGTGATGGTGGATGATGTCATATGTAGTGATGATGGATGTTGTTACATGTAGTGATGATGGGTGGTGTTATATGTAGTGATGATGGATGGTGTTATATGTAGTGATGATGGATGGTGTTATATGTAGTGATGATGGGTGGTGTTATATGTAGTGATGATAAGACAATGAAATAATAACAGTTTAATGCTAAAAAAATATACTTTGCTGTACCGATGTAGTGAAAAACATGGTGGAACTTACATACACCGTTAATGAACTATTGATGAAAGAAGAAGTTTTGGGGACCCTAACAGCGAGACAATGTGGAGCCTCCCGGAGGGTGGCGTCCTACCGTGGCCTAGCGAATGAGCTGCCCGGAGGGCGGCGTTTCTGCTAGTAATAAATATTATTGATATATTTGAAAGAATTAAGTGACTTGTGTTCATGTAACGATCTGCCCAAGGGCAGTAACATAAATAATGGGGTGTGATCGGGATCATAAGGGTAATTTGTCAAGTTACAGGTTGGAAACAAACACCATCATTATATGACATTGCCTTGTTATATGTTATGACTGTGACTGATATTTATCTAGTGTACTGTTTTGCTACTGTGATTTTTTGTGTGTAACCTAGTGACTTGTCATTTGATTTGGTCAGTCATCATGTTTTCCCTGGAGCGACATGGTTTCTCAGTGGGTGTCTGTTGGTGTCCAAGACTCTCTCCCTGTATCTGGTGTTACCTTCTTGCTCGCTAATGACGTTGCCGGTTCTCGTGTTGTCCCGGATCCTGTAGTGACCATGACTCATACGGTGGACAATAACACTAAATTGCTTGAAGATCAGTATCCTGGTTTATTCCCTGCCTGTGTTGTTACCAGAAGTATGTCGCTTAGAGAAGAGCAGAATACTCGTGTTGACCCTGTTCCTAATGTAGTTGACACAAGTGATGCAGTTTGTGATGTAAATGACTTTGGTATTTAGAAACTATATGTGTCTCAAGACAATTCTATTGATGACAGTGAGCCATATTTGACGGAAGCCAGTGGCGTCAGCGGCGATAATCCCCCTTAAGTCACTGGTGACTTATTTGACAACTCACTCTCATCTAGTGTTGATTCAACTTTGAATACTGATGTAATCCCTGTAGAACAAGTACCCATAAATTGGAAAAGATTAATTTCTGACCGGGAAAGTGCTCCAGAATTGTTAGAGCTGAGTAACAGTGCTGTAAGCAAGGAGGAAGCTGATGACTTAATAGTTTGTTACTATTCGGACTCTGGCCTCCTGATGAGGAAATTTATACCACCCTCGGTGCCTGCTAGGGAAAACTGGCATGTGGTTAGGCAAATTATTGTACCAAATTTTCTGGGAGGACACTTAGGGGTTAGGAAAACTTACCATAAGATATTACCTCATTTTTTTTGGCCTGGTTTAAAGAGAGATGTGGCGAAGTACTGCAAGACTTGTCACAAATGCCACATGACAGGTAAACCTAGTCATCCGATCAAACCAGCCCCTTTACAGCCTATTCCAGCAATAGAAGGTAATAATAGTAAGGTAATAATACAGTAGACTGTGTTGGTCCTCTCCCAAAAAGTCGTAGTGGCAACCAATTCCTGTTAACTATCATGTGTGCAACGACTAGATACCCTGAGGCTATACCACTTAGATGAAACACTTCTAAAAATGTGATTAAGGCTCTGATCCATTTTTCCACCCAATATAGCTTTCCAAAGATTGTGCAGTCCGACAGGGGAAGTAATTCATGTCTTCTATTTTTCAGCAAGTCATGAATGAGTTGGCATTCAGCAATATCTGTCTACTGCTTATCACCCACAGTCTTAGGGAGCCATTGAATGGTTCCATCAGACCTTCAAATCCATGTTAAACAAATACTGTTGGGAGAATGAGAAGGAGGGGGGATGAAGGAGTGCCACTCATGTTATTCGCCATTCGGGATAGTTGTCAAGATGCTCTTGGTTTTAGTCCTTTCCATTTGGTTTTCGGACATTATTTAAGGGATCCTTTGACAGTTTTGAGGTAGAGCTGGGTGAATAACAAAATCAAAATTCCGCTAGACTGAAGAGAGTTGGCTAGATTGCTCGAGAGAACTTGTCCCAGGTTCAGTTGAAAATGAAGGGTCAGTATGACCAGAAGTGAAAGTGTATAGAGTTTCGCCTTGGTGACCAAGTACTAGCATTAATACCAACCCACAGAAATCTCTTGCAAGCAATGTTTGAAGGCCCATATACAATAGTTAAGAAACAAAGCCCCCTCAACTATGTCATAGCACCCCCAGGAAAGTCGAAGTCAGAGCAATTGGTCCATGTGAATAGGCTGAAGCTCTACTACTCCAGGGAAGCGATTGCGTATGTGTTATGGAGACACAGGAGCAAGATTTCCTGGTGGATGTTCAAGTTAAGCTATGCAGTTCACAGATTTTTGCTGATTCCTCTTCTAAAGTTTTGCATCTTTCACAGCTACAGGTTGAAGATGTCACGTGGATGTTACAGGAATACGAGCTCCTGTTTGGGGACGTGCCGCGGGCCAGTAACCTCATAGAACACCAGGTGACCCTTCTACCAGAGACGATCCCTATCAAGCAAGTTCCCTGCCAAGAGAAAGATTCTGAGAGAGGAAGTGGACTATTTACTTCAACACGAACTCATCGAACTAAGTGACAGTGACTGGGCGTCACCGTGCATGCTGGTGCCAAAACCCGACGGCTCCTTCCGCATGTGAACAGACTACGGATGGGTAAATAATGTGACCCTTCTCACGTGTGTCCGGGCCGAGGCTCGAACACTTGACATATTGGTGAGAGTTATGCGCGTTACCGCTGTACCACCAAAACCTTAGGATATGTTATAGCAGGAACACTGACATTTCCAAAAAAATTAAACTAAGTCAAATTCACTTAATATGACGGTGTCAGATAAAGAGTAACATACCTGTTATGCAGAGAATAAGGCGCTCAAAGTAAGCTCTCAACGGAACGGAGTCATTAGTTATGAGGTGAAAGAAGATTATTAGGGGTTGAAGAAACAGTGGTGAAACTGAAATACAGTAGGAGTAGAAAGAATCTGGGCTCAACCAGATCGCTTCATCTTTCCTATTAGTATTTTATCTTTGTTCTGCTCCCTTGGGTCATCAGACCTTTGTATTAATATTGGTTTATTCATATAGTGCTGCTTATTATTGCGATGGAGTTAGTGAGCCCGCCCAGGTCCTGGTGTAGCTGGGAGGGTAGTCACATTTTTTTTTTTTTTTTTTTTGCGATGGAGTTAGTGAGCCCGCCCAGGTCCTTGTGTAGCTGGGAGGGTAATCACATTTTTTTTTTTTTTTGCTGAGGTGTTAGTTAAGTGTTAGTTGTGTTAGTCTAAAGGTACACTGTATGGAGAAGCCTGCCAGGTTCTTAGTGGAGCTGGTAGGTCACTGTCATCTTTTATTCTCTCTCAAGGGCTGCGCTCTCTATTTTATACCCCAGGGTTACATAGTCGGGATTCTTATAGACCTATTTATTGGTATCGGCTAGAGTACACATAGGCTTATGAAAATTAGTAATATGGGTCTGCATTAATTCTTTAGTCTAATCCTTATAATTTAATCAGTTTTTTAACTTTGCAATGCATAAATACTTTTTCTTACATATACTCAGATTAACATACTCATTTCTTGTGAAGTAAACGTTTAAGACAAATGTAATGAAATACCCATGCCCGTTAGACGACCAGCCTGGAGGCTTTGACATTTCTGATCGATGTTTTAAAACTTTTTAATTCGAATTGACAAATACATTTACTTCAATACAGTCATCAGGTTCTCTGATGGCTGCGAATCAAGGACATATATCTCCAGTTTTGAATGGATATCTCATAACTTGACAAGACAAAAACAGTTATCACAGATTTGGCTGGGAATTCATATACCTTGTACATCATCCGGGTAATTTTAACTACATTCAAATGTAGTTGAAACTTTCAACATATACATACTGAATCTTGAATGCTACACATACGGGTTGGTATACATCACTTAATGCTACTCATATATGTTACATCATAACTTTATATTTACGACACAGGGGCAATACAGAAAATGTCTCTAGGGGTAACTTGCTCGTTTCACACCTGTTCTATTGACGACGGAGCATAATATGACTAATTATGGGTGTGAAAATATCAGTACAAGTGTACCCATGACACTGTGTGACCCCAGGGAACGTGGCAGGTGTTCTTCAGGTGCTCCAGTCTCCCCTGTACTGTACTAACACTTGCCCCATGAAGATAAAGATAGCGAGAGACGTGGCCACGTATGGAATAGGAAGGATCTAACCCCAAACAATATAACATGAGATTGTTATTAGAATACTGGTGTATGCGAGTCCTATATTCAAACAGGGAGATCGCCACTCCACAAATAGTTACTCCTGCGAGCTTGACCAGTATAGTGTGTAAAATACTAGTAGTCGGAGACCCAAATTTGTTTTTTGGGTGGCCCCCAACACTGTGAGCTGCAGGGGTTTTAAGGTTATTTTCACCAGATTACGTTGGCTAGAGACAATTGCAGTACTAACATTTTACCGAGGGAACCTTGGGATTTATTACGGTGTTCAGTGGTTGATCACACGTTACAGGGGGAGGCAGAACAAAATCCAAACATCTAATACTCAACAATATCTAACCGATATTAAATATGTATTTTTTCTACTGAATAGCATTACCTGTGTTACATACTGTACATATGCCAGGTGTCGATAGGCATTATAATCTACAATTTTCCAGCTTAATGACTCACAAATCAATATTATCTATGTCTATACAGTATATGAAAGAAACATATTTATCGTGACTCTTATTTGATGAGCTCAAGTAAGTAAAGAACCAAGTGAACCACATTTAATTAAACTACAGTGCCTGCACACGAGTAAATAAAGAAAGTAAAACGCCACCTTATGTTATAACATGTAGTACACCCGACCCTTGTTGACGGTACGGACATTTACAACCACAACGTCCCTTGCAATTATAGTTCGCAGATGCAGCAAGGATTTCTTGTATTGGTGAAACTGTGGTCAACAGTGGTTTGACTTCATCTGACAACCAACCCAATTTGAATGGTTCTAGAAAGACAGATTGTGGCTAATCAGCCTTGACCCAAATATTTGATTGTAAGATGGTGTAACTCGCTTTATATGGTGGACAAATGCGTCTTCAGTAGGTTATAGGTTACAAACGTCCTTCTCACTGACACAGGTTTACCTGAGTTTGTTCAGGTCTTCATATTTAGCAATTTGTTTGCCTTAGACAACACACATGAAATTCTGGGCAACTGTTACGTCCTTGGCCTCTTAGGTTGTAACAATGCATTTCAAATTCAACTTCTCTTTGTATTATTATTAAAGTCGAGTTAACTCTATAATTATGGTTATCTTTGTATCGAAGGTCCAAGCAAGAGATCCCACCAAAATCACCTCATTACTATGGGGTATATTGAAAATAATGAAATAATTTTAATTACATCCAGAGTATATTAACAAACAAAAAATAAATATATCAGTTAAGTACAAAAATAAAACAAACTAAATCTGATCAAACTAGTGACTCAACCGAGTGACAAAATAATAATCATAAAAGTAATGACTAAACACTTATTTACATCAACAAACTACCTTAGACAACGTGGTTATCCAACACACGTAACTCATAAACAAGTTAGTTATTTTACCGTGGAATTCTGAAATATGACTAACAACAATCTCACATATAAATCACTATATAAAACATGGCGTTCTTAAAAGTCGAGCAAGGTTTACACGCTATACCACTAGAAATATACAATAGGAAAGGAGATGCTTTAATTACTGCCAGTCCAATACAAAAGTCACCCGGCTCTGAGAGGGGAACTAAGCGACCAGAGGTGGGTGGAAATGATGACATAAACAAAAGACGTTCAAGTTGCGAATCCGCAAATAAATATCGAACACTCACTCCTTCATTAGTATTCGAGACTAATACAATAAACAGTACTTAGTTTCACTAAACATATCGAAACTAATGTTACTATATTCAGGTATAACATATAATATCTAAATTGTAACTGCTATTAAACTATCTGAAATAAATCAATGCATTACTTTTTATGCTTCAGTGCCCACACAATGAATCATTCGAAGTTCATATGCCGACCAGTAATATATTCATTGGTTCTTATTCCGTCACTCGTAAGAGTAACACTGATCAATTCTTAAACTGTTTCAGTTGTTATAATATAATTGACTGACATTCACGTTGCTGTCATAAGTGAATGACAGTAGTTTATTGTACGATGTCGGGATTCATTGTACCATTTAGAAGACATTCCCTTTCATATAAAAGTAATTCGTAGTGCGGCAGCCACTTCAAGCATGATGTAACTAAACAAACGTGATATCAAATGTCTCAGTTGGAAAGATGCTGTACAAACTACTGCTGCCATCCAAGATAAGACACCACAACGAACGTGAAAAGAAAGAAAGAAAGAAAGAAAGAAAGTAAGAAAGAAAGAAAAAAAAGAAAGAAAGAAAGAAAGAACCTGTCTAGCTACTTTGTCTTCTCAATCCCACCCAGCCAAATATCTCCACAATTCCATCAGTCATCCTGTCCCTCACAATGCAGTTTAAAAAATTAGACACAATTTGGTAGAACTATCCACAAAAATGTGTGTAACTGTCACAGAAAATGAATATATTTGTAAAAAGAAAACGAAAATATTTCACTCCTAAAGGAATAACACGAGAATTTTGTTTTCCTTTAGGTCGCCTCAAAAGAGCTCGTGTGTACTTCCGTATAATGATTTAATAAAGCTAAAAACAATAATAAATTTTAATTGTAAAATTTAAGTATCCAGTTTACGAAAGTAAATCACAATAAAAACTAAGATAGAGATGAAATGTCAAATAACTCACATTAAAATAAAAAGAAAATTACCCCAAATGATGAAATAAATGGTATAATATAATACTGTACTTTAAGAGATAGATTTCCAAACTGAATAAGCCTTAAATATTAGAATATGTATGCATCTTGTGAGGTTAAGCTCGTGATAGACTGACAGGAAGGAGACGTATCACATGACCCAACCTGTCTGCCTACCTATATATCTGTCTGTCTCTGCATATATCCGTCTGTCTGCCTAGATTTTGCCTGTGTGTTGTCTTTATCTGTCTGTCTGTCTCTGCTTATATATGTCTGTCTCTGCTTATCTCTGTCTGTCTGCCTATGTCTGCCTGTGTGTTTGTTTATATCTGTCTGTCTGTCTGTATGAATGGAAGTCAGGGCTAAACAAAGGTGATATAACAAAGGAACTCAAACTATCCAACCAGGAACGAACTCGTAAAAATGGTAAACATTTATTTGGAAATAGAGTAGTTGATGAGTGGAACAAGTTACCAAACATCATCATTAACTCGAAAACGCTGGATAGCTTCAAACATAGGTTGAATGGATATATGAGCGATAGGAGTTGGGTGTAAATGGGACTGCCCAGTATGGGCCATCAGGCCCACTGCAGCTTCCTCCATTCTTATGTTCCTATGTCTGCTTATATCTGCCTGATTATCTATCAATATATTAGCTAACATCTTTTACAAGCTTATAAAAGCTGTTATAATATTGATGATATTTTCCTCCTATACCGCCCCTATATAACAATTACCATCTCCATAATAACGATATATGAACAAAATAACACATGGCAATCGCCCCAGCAGCACCACCAAGGTGCCAAACAGTCTAGAGGCGGCGAGCGGTGTGTGTGTCACGTCAAGACATTACCCAGGTCATTTACCCACATCCTCCAATCCCCGCACAGTGACCATTTCCATATCCACACTACCCTCCAGTACGTAAGAGTACCAGCCCCGCCCAAGTTCCCAAGGCTCAGCCTATACACTGTCACCACCGCAGACCAGCTCTACCTTGATCTATCCAAACAATGCACTACCCACCTCCGTCCTGTGCTCAAAACACCGCTGCCCCAACCGCCAGCCCAGCTGTCATAAGAACATAAGAACATAAGAAAATAAGGAGTCTGCAATAGGCCGGTTGGCCTGTGCATGGCAGCTCCTGTCGAGAGTTACACTCTCTATCATCCATGAATCTATCTAGACTCCTTTTAAAACTTTCCAGCGTTCCAGCTCTTACTACAAAGTTGCTAAGCTTGTTCCACTCGTCTACCACCTTATTTGTGAACCAGTTCCATCCTATCTCACTCCTAAACCTAAACTTATACAACTTAAATCCGTTGCTATGAGTCCTATCCTGCTCGGATATTATTAGAACTTTATATATAACTCCTTTATTGATTCCTTTCACCCACTTAAATACTTCTATCATATCTCCCCGCACTCTTCGTCATTCTAGGGAATGCAAGTTTAGTTTCTTTAATCTATCTTGAGATGGAAGGTTTCAAAGTCCCGGAATCATTTTCGTCATTCTTCGCTGCACCAACTCCAGTGAATTGATATCCATTCTATAATAAGGGCACCAGAACTGAACAGCATAATCGAGGTGTGGCCAGACTAGCGCAAGATATATTTGCAATATGACCTCCACACTCTTATTACTTACACTTCTAGATATAAAACCTAATACTCTGTTCGCCTTATTTCGAACATTAACGCACTGTTTTCTAGGCCGTAGGTCCGGGCTTACAAGTACCCCTAACTCTCTTTCACAAATCGACTTCTCTAGGTTGATGTTGTTAAGGCTGTATACATTGACAGTATTTGTTCTTCCAATATTATGTACGCTGCACTTTCTGGTGTTGAATTTCATTTGCCATTTTTCTGACCACTCCTGCAGTATATTTAAATACTCCTGTAGTGCATTTGCATCCTGCCCTGAATTAATCTGCCACCCTGTTTTGGTGTCATCCGCAAATTTGCTTATGTCACTGCTGATCACAGTACTTAGTGAAATGTGTAGGATATGTATCTAAGCTACTGTGGCGAGTAGTAACCTTGTATATAAGCTACTGTGCCGAGTAGCATCTATATATGTAATTACGTGGCAACACTGCACGTGTTATGTGGCAACATTGCCCCGAGGCTACCATATGGCAAGGCAGTCTCAGTCTGACTCTGTGGGCCGTGCATGGCACACGCTAGTCACTACTTGTATTTCTCCTATCCGTTAATAAATGGACTTCAGTGTTACCCGGTGTTTCCCTACCCATCACTGCCTTCTTCAGGGAACACTTGGAACCTTCATGGCGCAGTGAGTAGGATCTGTGGACTTACAGGTGTGTGAACAATGGACAGTTAGCCGGCGATGTGCGACTGCCGGCGATGTGCACATCGACTAGTGTGTTGTGTTGCGTTGTGTTTCGCCGCGACGAGCAGTGTTGCGCCGTCACAGTGCGTTTTAGTGACGGTGGCAGTGTTAGTGTCAGTGTATTAGTGTGTCTAGAGCTGATAGTTGAGCATTGGCCTCTTTTTTGTGGTACCCATGGAGCAAGCAGGCGTACACCCTTCTCGTGTGACATCCGGGGAGACACTAACGTTCTCGCCTCCGCAGCCACCAAGACCACCACGATCTGGTCTCTGAGACACACACACAAACACACACGCACGTATGCACGCACTCACGGACAGAACAGTGGACTCTATGCGTTATTTCTGCGCTGTTTATGTCATATATATGTGGTTCGAGCTGATGAGGCGCCACTTTATATACTAAACAGCGCAGTTCAAGCATACTAAGATGGGCGGTAAGAAGGGACAACGTCAAGATGGGAGACACGGCTCCCCACCACCATCCCATCCACCGGGCGCAGACTCTCATCCTCTACCTCCAGCGACGGACATTGCCACAATTCTGAGATGGATGGGCGACAGGGACGACAGATGCAGAGAGATGGAACTTCAGAGGGAGGAGACACGAAGAGAGGAGGAAAAGTCACGTTTTGAGGCACTATTGGCAACCCTGGCGCTAACCCACCCTCCCTCACTCGCAGGTAGTGCGCATCAAGGCGCCAATACCCTCCCTCCCCCACCACACCAGCGTCCTCCAGGCACTCTTGCTACTCCAACAGCTCCCAAGGCATCTGTTCAACCCCCACCCGCCCTCTCACCAGACGTCACGTTTCAGCTTTTTCGTGAGTGGAGGCGGCGGTGGACAGATTACTCCCCGATGGTGGACCTTGACAGCATGCCTCCAAACATACAGCTCATCCAACTGAGGATGTGTTTGTCGCTGGAGACCCAGAGAGAGTTTTGGAGCACACGTTGCAAGTGCCTCCCGATTCTACGTCTTCAGTGACGGATGTGCTCGACCTTTTACAGGAGCATGTTAAAGGTCGGAATAATGAGGCTTTGCGTCGCCGCGCCTTCACCAGCTGCAAGCAGGCGGAGAATGAATCCTTTGACAACTTTTTTGTACGTTTGAAGAGTTTGTCGGGGGAGATCGACGTCTGCAAGGCGCACTGCCGGGAATATGAGGAAGCCTGAATCAAGCACGGGATCTTGACAGGTGTCAGGCAAGAAGAGTTGGTGCAGCGACTCATCCCCCTGGACGCTTCCTCCACACTCCAGGTGGTAGTGACTGAATGTCGGTCATACAAGGCCACCAAGTCCGCCACCTCTGCCTTACGGGCCCCACCTGCTGTGAGAGCTATCTCACAAAACAAGAAGGGTAAGAAGGCGGCCAACAACGTGAAGGCTGCCGCACATTCTTCCACGCCTCCGCCTAGTGCTTCCTGTGGCAGTTGTGGAAAGCAGCATGGCCCCAAGACATGCCCGGCCGCCGAAGCCCTGTGTCGTGGATGTGACCGTAAGGGCCACTGGTCTAACACAGACAGGTCCCCTGCACGAGGCCACAAGTGTCAGGCCTGCGGTCGCTATGGACACTACGACAAGTGCTGCCGCCAACCCAAGCCCAAAAGCCCGAGACGAGGAGGAAAGCAGCGCACTTCCCTCGGGGTGGTTCGCACACAGCCCCCTTCAGATGGCCCACGCAGCCCCAAGCAGCAGCTGAGTCACATCAGGAGGGTGGAATCGACCACACGCCCCAGGGCTACCGCTTCCCCTACCATCCGCGTCGCCGTCACACACTGTGATGTGTCGGGTCTCATCGAGGTGATACCGGACACCGGCGCTGATACTAAGATGATAGGCCTGAAGCACCTCCAGAAACTGGGCCTCACCAAACGCGGCCTGGGACCACCGCCACAGCTGCAGTACTACAATGCGGACGGTTCCCAGATGCCGGACGCTGTGGGCTCCTTTCAAGCGGAGATCACTTACGGCGACAGGTCGTGTCACAGATGGATCGACGTGCAGCCTACTCTCGCTACACCCTTGTTGTCGTGGGAGCACTGCAAGGAGTTAGGCGTGGTGCCCAGAGACTTTCCTCAGCAGATCCCGGCTGCTCGGTACACCGCCAGCAGGGTGCATGAATCAACAAGCAGCGCGCCTGGCGCTGCCGCACAGAGCTGCCCAGAACCCGCGTCCACTCCCACCCACACAGGACGCTCCCATGCCCAGATCCTGTATGGTCACCCTCTCTGCTCTTGCATTCCTGCACACGCCAAGGCCTTTCCGAAGGAGTGGCAGACCAGAGCCGAGAGCTGCAACCGCCGCGCCGCTACACGTGCCCAGGACGCCAAGGCTCGGTATGACGACCATGCCCGCCCTCTTCAGCCACTGGAGATTGGTGCCCTTGTCCGCATCCAGGACCCGACGACGACACGTTGGGACAAGGTGGGCATAGTGATGGGCGTCGGCCGGTCGCGGGACTACAAAGTCAGGATGCCGAGCGGCCGCGTCTGGTGGAGGAACCGCCGCTTCCTCCGGCCAGTCCCACCCCCTGCTGCTGGCCCCCTGACCGAGGACGAGTCCCCTACACCTCACGAGGATCCGTCCCACAGTGCACCTCGATGCTCGGAGCGACTTAGGACTAAGAAGTCCGCTCAAGACAAAGACTATCAGCGTGAGGGGGGGAGGGAGATGTAGGTTATGTATCTAAGCTGCTGTGCCGAGTAGCAACCTTGTATATAAGCTACTGTGCCGAGTAGCATCTATATATGTAATTACGTGGCACCACTGCACGTGTTATGTGGCAACATTGCCCCGAGGCTACCATATGGCAAGGCAGTCTTAGTCTGACTCTGTGGGCCGTGCATGGCACACGCTAGTCACTACTTGTATTTCTCCTATCCGTTAATAAATGGACTTCAGTGTTACCCGGTGTTTCCCTACCCATCACTGCCTTCTTCAGGGAACACTTGGAACCTTCAAAATGTTGTCCGCTACCCTCATGTTAAGGCTCTCCTAGCATGGCACCAACTAGCTATTGACCAGTGGAAGAAGTCACCCAGCTCCCCTGATGCTCTATGCTTCCTGGTGCGCACAAAAAAAGAGCTCCAATCTGCCATCACTCTCGCACGGAGAAGCATAGGTTTGATTTCCCTTCTTCAATTATTGACCAGTCTACATCTATAGCTGATATATGGCGCACCATTAACCGTGCCCGGGGCACCTTCGCTAGGCCTGCGCTCCTAGTCATCTATAGGCACTGTAAGGGGGTGGTCACACCCTCCCACTCCTCTGACATGACCTGCTTCTCGCTTGGTACAGGTGTGAGAAGTTACCTTGTGCCTTAGTTATCTGATTATCTGGGTACCTCAACCCTATAAATTTGGACTGTATAAGTACCATAACCAAACTGCATAGAGGAAAACACAGTGTGACGTGACACAGTGATTTTTTTTTTAGACTGCCACCCGAGGGGCTAGTTTGAGAAACTCACATCCTGCAGTCACAGTTCTATCTGCCAAAAGTTATGATCATATGCATTAAGGGCGTCAAAACCAAGGGTCGGTTGTTGGAAAGTGACAGAATGATGAGTGTGTGGGGGAAAATTCCAGATACAATTAATCTGTTTATGGCAAAGTGTGGCAGGTCCCTAATAATGTCAAGTGCCAGGCCTGGCTGGCAAGGAGGATATCTGGTCGGGATGGAAGGGAAGGTAACGGCTGGGGACCTGTAGGAGGAAGCTGGGCAAAGGAGATAGAGAGAGGGTGTGAGGAGTCTGTTGACCACAAAGTTTACAAACAGTGGGCCAGGCTCAGGCCAATGTACCAAAGTGAAAGTGGGGTAGAGGTGATAAGGTGTGGTGGGACAGGTACAGTAGGGGAGGAGGCAACACAAATATTGAGGGACATACTTTTAGTGCGTTTGTGATATGGGCATGCACCATCTAATAGGTAGCCCTGGTGGAGACAGCACAGACACAGTAGCGGACGCGGGTTGGTGGTGGGTGGACAGGTTGAGGCACCATGTGAAGATGAGGCAGGACTCTGCCCGGGGCAGCAGGACACACCAGGGCAGGCCTGGTAGGCGCCACACCAGTAGAGGAGGCCGCCGGCGGTGGAATAGGCTGACAGGGGGGTTCACAGGGACTACCAGCTTGTGTCAAACCAGAAGAGAGGAATAACTGGGTGGCAAACAGAGGGTAAGAGTAGGTCAGAGATGGTGGTACAGAATAGCGAACAGTTTCAATACGGTTGTAAATTTTGGAAGAGATATATTCTGTGCCGTGTCATTGAGGGAGGTGGAGGGGGGGGGCACCGGTGGGAGCATAAGGCCCAACAGCATCAGAGTAGAGACGGGAGGAGGCCCAGTAGTAGTTGAGTGAGACGGCCGGGACTGCTACAGGGTTGCAGCCAAGTGAGGCCAGGCAGAGGCAGGTGTTGGAAGAAGTTGCTGCTGGAGACAGAGGGAGGAGAGCGGCCCGGTAGACTGTGGGGTTGCCTTTAGTGGGAGGCTTTTCCTGGGGCAGAGGGGCGATGAGCATTGCCATGAGTCAGCATTGTGCCGGCTGCCACAACACCTGGGATCAACTACAGCCCACACCACCCCTATTAGGATCTTTGATTTTCTGGGAACAGGTGGCGGAGTTATGGTTACGTGAACAGAAGCGACATCTGGGACGATCACATCGGCATCAGGCAGTGAAGGTGTGCACCAGAATGGAAGAACCAAAATGCAGGACCGGGGTAATAGGGTTCTGCATACAGAGGAGGGAGGAAGGGTGGCCCACAGTGGTTGGGCATTCTCCTTCCACTTGACAATGACAGCAGCTTGTGGATGTATACTGAGTATACTAGAATTAAAGTCACGCCTCATCTTCTATGTCAGTGTATAGGGGAAACGTTTCACTAGGATGTGGCCATTCATCAGCGTCTAGCGGCACCAGGACAACCCCATCAAAGCCAACAGTACGGCACCTCAGGAATCTGACACTTGATAAAGTTCCAGTTCTTACTTTGTCGGAATTGAATGTTGAGACCGTGCTGTCTGCAGTACTTCATTATCCAATTAAAGCGTTCCTCTACAGTTTTCAGTGAGTCCTTGGGGAAGTGTAGAATCAGTTTACTTGGCTGGGTGGCAGAGGGCAGGGTGATAGGGTCCGTGGCATTAGTGTTTCCACTCCGGCTAGTGTTTCCCATAGAAACATTACCGTCATTGTCATAATCACTGGATTCAGAATGACCAGGCGAGTTGGCGATGGCATCCGTACCAGAGATGTCTGCGTCCATAAGAGAGCCTCTTCTGGGACGATCGGGAAGTCAAGAGCATCTATGGGCACGTCTGTCCCCTTAGGTGCCGCCACGCCCATTGCCTGACACAGTGAATGTGGCACCCGGGCCTCCGCCATTAAGGTTGAGGTCAGAGGTCAGTCACTGAGGCGCCAGTGACTCGCCGCCTACCTCCCTTTTACGTTTGGGACTATAGAGGTTACCTTACCTCGCATCGTAAGAGGGTTACGCCTCCCAGCCACCGTTGACCGCCTGTGTGCCACACAATACAGGACAACCAAACTTATATTTTGCGCATTGTGAATCAGAGTGTTATACTTAGTGATTTAACATCAGTGTCGGTGAGCTATGACTATGTGTAAAGTGGCATTTGCGAGTGTAGTGCAGTGATCAATGTGACAGCTTCTAGCTTCCAAAGTGCCCCTACACTTATGCCCCTCCTGCAAGCATGTGGTACCTTAGTTAAAAGCTCCTTGACCATAAGTAAATATGGCCTACTCCAGGCCATGTGGTGAGGGTTTGTATAAACTCCCAGCCTCATATATTGCGAAGATGGATAATTCTTTTGAAACTGAAATTGAATTTGATATCGTATTCCAACCAGAAAAAACACAGATACCATTGAGTAAAAACAAGTGTAATCAAAGTGTTTATAAACTGAGAACACCCTCACCCTGTAGAAATAATACACAAGTCAGATCACAGTATTCATTTTCCACATGAAAACACATCTTGGCCAAGTTGTTTCAGCTTCGGTTCTGTTTCGTAGCTTAAGTTAGCAGATCAGAGGTTCTTCCGTCCCCAGACAACGAAAAAAAAATCTCCATCAGCCTTTGAGAATTCCGACAACAGTAAACAGTGAACGGTGTGCACCGCGGGCTTTACCGGCGGTACACAGGATGCCAAATCCACCGAACATTACCCGTTAAAGTACCTGTAAAAGAAAGAGAGTGAAGCAATATTGCGGCGAAGAGAAACAGAAGAGAGATTATCAACTAAAGGAGGAGAGTCAATAAGACGAAATGCCTTTGATTCCACCCTATTTAACAATTTGACAGATATGAGAGCAGTACCCCAAGTTGAGACGAATGAATTCCTTATATAATTGAAGCAACTGCTCAGGGGTAAAGTAGCTATGGTATCTGGACAGCATTACCAGCTTTAGCAATGTTGTGGATGTGTTGCTTTCTTGACATATTAGAGGAAATGGTGAGGCCTAGCATATCTATTTTAGAATGATTTGTAGAAAGTGGGTAGGGTTCTGAGTGTGAGCAAACTTTCAAATGTTTAGTTGTTCCCATTTTAATTATATTTCTATAACCTTCTTGGTTGCATCTCTTTTGTTTTCTTTATTTTCTAATTCATTTTCTCCAAAGCATTTATTGCATTTCATTCAGTACTCTTACTTGTTTGTTTATTTCCCACTAACTTTTATTTTCAGATTTTATTAGTTTTATTCTTAGAGATCCGTATCCTTGTCTATTCTTACTTTTCTTACATTTTAGAGCTGCCACCACCCAGACTTTCAATTAAATTGGTAGCGTGGTAGACTGAAAGAGGTTAGGCACGTGAGTTATCAAGTGCATTTTCAGAGATAGCTATTGTTGTAAGCCTGATAACAATGGCCATCTCTGTGAGAGTGAGAGTGAAAGAGGAGATACACACATTCTACTAAATCAATATTTGTTAAAATCAAATCTGAACACTGTAAACTTTCACTCACAACAATAAAACTTAGGTTCAATTACTAATTAAACTTACTGTACACTTAGCAAAACGGAACTAACAAATAGTAACTTCTCAGGTAGCAAATAGATCTAAATTATCAGTCACAACATTGAATAATTAGACCTCCTTACGGTATTACTACACAACAGTGATACTAGAGTGATGGTCACTCTCAACCCTTGACAATAGCACAGATATTACAGTATTTGTAGCATCATGTCATTACTTGATGAACAAAATAGAAACGTACACCAACAACACATATCAACTGTGAGTACAGCTTGTTCACTAACATCATATAACAAACACTAATTCTTGTGATAGTAATATTTATGGTTTCAATACTCAACCTGGGGCAATTATATTCCCGATAACCTATCCATGATAATGTACACAATAATCATTCGCACATACAGTCAGGATGAGTACACTAGGCTTATACCGCTGGTGTTCAAAACAATGCTGCAAACTACACTCTTGAGCCGCTGTTGGACTAGGTGCTCAAGAGCAAATCGGTGTCCTGCACTCAGATATTAATCCGGCTGTATTAAAGACATCTTGCCTGGAGGCAGCTATCAGAATGAATAAAGTCAAAATACAAAATGCCACCAAGCACGTCTGGCAAGGGGACAGGTGGCACTGAATATTAGGCAGGTCAATTACACTATTGGATCACTTAACACATAAGACGTTCAACTACTTTTAACAGAAACACTAATAGATATTCAACAAAGTTCAACTGAGTTAAATTCACTTAACATGACGGTGTAAGGCACTATGTACATACCTGTCAGGCTGGGGAGCTGCGAACAGAATGAACTATTCAAACTGCGCGCTCTCTTTTATACACCTTGTGTTACCTCTGATACTTTACATACACATTGATTGTTCTCATTTTCTGTACACCTCGGGCTGTGAAAATTAGGCTATGGGTGTATTTAAATTTTATAAGATAAACTTTTATAATCTTGTTAGAGTTTGAGCTTTGTAATGCAAGAATTAAAATGATGTCGAGTACATAGGATGGCAATACATTGTGGGCAGAGTCACAAACCACAGCATCCGGTCTACCCATGCATATATGTTACACTTCAAAGCTTTCTACCATTGACAGGTTCTGCTCTGAAGATTAATGAGTTTCTTAAATACAAAAATTACAATAATTTCAATACTCACATCAGATTCTCTGAGGTCTGTAAACCAAGGAAATACAACTTCAGTTTTAAATTGTTATCCTGTGACTTCAAGAGTGACACAAATTGATCACAGCTGGTGGCTGGGCACTCAAAACACATCATCTTAACACAATTTACACTACACGTAAAGAAAGATGACGCTTTCAACATATAACCAATACATCTTGAGGAGGTTAATGATAACGTTGACGGTACACACTGGTAAGGCTATAACAAGTGCCACTGACACCCAAACCTTGCTCGAGTTTGAGAAAGTAAAGTTTGAGATGATGAAATTTGAGGCACGAGAGAGAGAGAGAACATAAGAACATAAGAATGGAGGAGACTGCAGCGGGCCTATTGGGCCATACTGGGCAGTCCCGTTTACACCCAACCCCTATTGCTCATATAAGCATCCAACCTATGTTTGAAGCTATTCAGCGTATTCGAGTTAATGATGATATTTGGTAACTTGTTCCATTCATCCACTACTCTGTTTCCAAACCAGTGTTTACCTATTTCACGCCTAAATCTAAATTTGTCTAATTTAAAACCATTGTTACGAGTTCGCTCCTGGTTGGATAGTTTGAGTACCTTTGTAATGTCCCCTTTGTTTAGGCCTGACTTCCACTTATACACCTCTATCAGGTCGCACCTCTCTCTACGTCTCTCGAGGGAGTGCAAATTAAGATGCTTTAATCTGTCTCTATACTCAAGGTTCCTAATGCCTGGGATTAGTCTTGTCATTCTCCTCTGAATTCTTTCCAATGATTCTATATCCATCCTGTAATACGGTGACCAGAACTGAACTGCATAATCCAGGTGTGGTCTCACAAGCGCAAGATACAGTTTTAGGATAACCTCGCTAGTCTTGTAACTAACACTCCTTTGTATGAACCCAAGTACTTTATTAGCCTTGTTACGAGCAAAAACACATTGTTTACTTGGCTTGAGGTTCCTACTTATCATTACTCCTAAATCTCTCTCGCAGTCGGATTTCTCTATGGCATCGTTGTTCATCTGGTAGGAATGAAGAAACAGACATCTGACATCACAAAATATACAAAGGTAACACCTTATTTTTCAGAATCCATCCCTGAACGTTTTTTCAGGAAGTTCAAGCCCTCTGCCAATCATTTTAAGTGGCCTAAAGAACACTGAATCTGGCTCGTGAGACCGAAACTCTCTGGAAAGGCTATAAGGATTACAAAGCAACACTGATTACGATGATATCAAGGAGGCGATCCTTGCCTCGTACTCAATTTCTACTGAGGGATATAGACAGGCTTTCCGTAACCTTAAACTAAATTAAAAAACACATACAGAGTTTGTTTCTGAAAACTAAGAACTTTTCACAGGTGGACTAAATCTGCTGCCATCAGAAAATTCGAGGAGTTAGTCATCCTCATGGTACTAGAGGACATAAAAAGAAAGGTTCCGTATCAAATCCTGTTACACCTGACAGATAAGGAAGAGACTAATGTCCTTTAGGCAGCTAAGGTAGCTGATGTCTTTGCATTATTAGTCTATCGCCACAATCCTGGGAAAAAGAAAAACCAGCAAAATGTACAGTCCTCTGCAGGCTCAAAACCGGGCCCCTGTAGATAAGACTAGTGGATAGTCAGCTAGGTGCTTGGAGCAAATTACTAATTTGTAGATTCTAAAAGAAAATGGGTCATGTTATTAGAGAATGTCCTGATCCTAATTGCAAAATTTCTAAGGAGGCAAGCTTTACTAAACTAGTGGCCTCGGCTAACCTGCCTAGCAGTAATTCTCAGGAAAATATTTTCAAAGCTTTCAAATCAATAGGAACAGTTTCATGCACCCTTAATTGAAGGAAACATCCAGTTCAGGTTGTCAGAGACACTGAGTCAGCATATACCGTAATCATGAGGACGGCATTTCCAGGCATTCATAAGTGTTTCACAGGGAAAAGGTATATTTAAAAGGGTTGACATCCACAATTCCTGTCTATTTGGCGAAATATATATATATATATATATATATATATATATATATATATATATATATATATATATATATATATATATATATATATATATATATATATATTTATATATATATATATATATATATATATATATATATATATATATATATATATATATATATATATATATATATATATGCTGATAACCACAAGGAAAGAAGAAAACACGCAGTTCCCAAGCGCTTTCGTGTAATTCACATCTTCAGGGGTGAGTACAGACAAAGGAGAAGTACAAAACAAGGTGTTTATATACAGAGGAGGGTGAGATCAGGTCCACAATGGTCAGGTATTAGGTAATGACCCTACTAATCTTTAAAAAGCACCGCAACGGTCGGTAGTCAGGTCAGAGGGTAAGGTGACCCAACCTTCTCACCTGGTTACAAATCTTCTTAATTACAAAATTGTCCAGTTTGTACATGCCATTACTCAAATTCATGTTGACTCCTTCTGTATTTTTAATGAGACTAGATTCTATAATGTTCCTACTGTCAATTGAATTACAAGGTAATATTGAAGAGGCATTATCCCAGTCAATGGAATGCTTATTATCCCTCAGATGAACAAACAGAGCATTGGATTCCTGGCCTGTCTTAACACTATATTTATGTTTTTTAAGTCTAGTTACAAGATCTTTACCAGTCTCGCCTAAGTAAAACATATTACATTCCTTGCAAGGAACTTTATAAATGCAACCAACTGTGTTGTTGGGGGAGTTCTTGATTAACATTTGTTTAACAGTGCATGAGTTTTTAAATGCCACATTGACATTCCAGGTTTTTAGTTGAAATGGAATTTGAGAGAAATTTTTGTGAAATGGTAATACTAAGAGATTCTTATGGTCATGGGTGGGCTTGGGATCAGTTCTATAAAAAGATTTCTTAATAATGTTCAGGCATTTGTCTATGAAAGATCTAGGGTATTTAAGGTTTGAGCCAATATTATAGATATATTTATATTTCAACCCCTATATTATTCGATCATTATTTTAACTTGTCATCTTTGCCCTTCCTCAAAGCTGTGCGTAGCAAGGAGGGACATCACACTACTCATACGTTATAGCATTACTTCAATTCAATTTCAATTTCAATTTCAATTGTTTATTCCTTGATAGAGGAAGCGGGATCCTAGTGCTGTCACTAGGTACCCCTGTACAATAACACCAGAATCATCTGGCAAGTGTGAAAAGTATATACAGTATAAATATTATAAAGGGGCTTGCTAAAGCCTAAGGAAGGAAGGATGTTCCTTTAACACATAATCAATAATATTTACAAAATATCTGGCCAGTATTGGGAGGATCATCGTGTCTCCGTCAGGGGGTCGTGGAGTGGTGGTCGAGCAGGCGTCACGGAAGCGTTGTGTGTGGGGACATCTTAGGAGGTAGTGAATAAGGGTGCGGCTGTCGGGTCTTCTGCATAACGCACAAGAGCGTTGCTCAGGGGATGTGGGGATACCAATCTCCCAAGCAAAGTCATACCCAATGATGATACGGGCAGCAATCACGTCCCCCTTCCGCGACCCTTTCCCGTAGACGTACGAGAGGTCAGGAAGTTTACGGAGGACATCGTACCATGTGGGCGGGGAGTCCAGGGGGATGGCTGCTTCCCGAGCTTCTCTCTGTTTGCGGCGGATTTGGGTCCTAATCTGTAAGAGTGTTCGAGGAACAACGTAGTCAGGTGTGGCCTTGTTGCAGCCAGTCTTGGCAAGGTCATCTGCTGCCTCATTCCCCAAGATACCGACATGACTGGGTATCCATAGGAATGTCACAGGGCGGCCTGCATCCTGAAGTGTGGATGTTAACCCTCGTATTCGGAGGATGAGGTCCTTATTTTCCCCAGATCCAAATGCGATCCCGTCGAGAGCAGACCTGGAATCGCAGCAGACAAGCAAGGGGCAGAAACCATCTGCTTCTTCCTCAGCGAGAAGGGCAGCAAGGAGGGCTATTAGTTCAGCCTGAGTGGAGGATGCCCCGTCAGAAACTCTGAGAGACAGTTTGATAGGCTCAGGGGCATGAGGACGGGAGATGTAGACACCAGCCCCGGCCCTACCTGTAGCGGGGTCAACAGAACCATCAGTGTAGAGGACGACCCTACCTGGGGACCAGTGAGCGATCCTGGAGAGGTGGTATTTGCAGAGAATAACAGGGTTCACCTGGGATTTCGGGAGCGGTCCACCGAGGGCAATCACTTCAGGTTGAAAATCCAGCCAGGGAGAAGGAGACGAACCAACAGCAGGGGTGACAACAATATCAGGCAGGAGGTCGTGTTCCTGAAGGGCTCGGATGAGTGACCCTCGCCACTGTCTTCTAGATGGAGGTCGGTCTCGAACAGCAGTAGTCAAGTTGGTTTGGACATAGTTGCCCCTAGGATCCCGTAGAATGGAAACGGCAGTTTTTAGGTAAAACTCCTGGACACGATCCTGTAAGGGGGAAAGACCAAGTTCGTTATATAGAGAAGTAGAGCGTGTCCACTGAGGAGCCCCAAGGATGATACGAGCAGCTTTCCTCTGGATAACTTCGAGACGGTTGACAGCAGTCCGACTAATGTTGACGAGGGCAGGGGCGGCGTAGTCGACACAGGAACGGACAAAAGACTTGTACATGGTGAGAAGTACAGGGATGCTGGCACCAAGGGAACCCCTGCACATGGTAGAGAGGGGAGCGAGACGCCGAAAACATATGTCTCGAAGATAGCGGACTTCAGGGATCTGACAACGTGTGCGAGTTACATACACACCCAGGTATTTTGTCTCATTAACCCAGTCCAAGGGCGTTCCTGATAAGAAAAGGGGTGGAGGTACAACACGACCGTGCCACATGGCTTTTGTTTTCGCAGTTGAAAGAAGGAAACCAAGTGAATCACACTCTCTGGAGACCAGATCAAGGGCTTCCTGCATGCTGAGGTAGTCAGGGGCTTGGAGGAGGACATCGTCGGCATATCCTGAGTGGACAACTTCTGTCGGCCACGGGAGTGATGCAATGGAGTGCATGAGAGTGTTAAACAAGGTGGGACTCAGGACTCCACCTTGAGGGGTGCCGAGGTTCATTTCTTGAACAGGAGACATAGAGCCTTCAACGCGAACCCGGGCCTGACGTCCAGTGAGGTAAGAGGCGATCCATTGTAGAAGTCTCCCTTTAACCCCTAACCGTGCAAGTTCAGCTAAAATGAGGGCAGGCTGAGCCGTATCAAAGGCTCCCTTGATATCAAGGAAGACGGAGACGCGGGCAGTCTGATTGCAATAAAAGGAAGCAATGGAGTGTGCTGTGCTGCGATGTTGAATGAAACCATTGAGGGAGTTGTGGAAGCCGCCTATGGTGTGAAGAAGGCGACGATGGAGTATCCTCTCCATCATCTTGCAAACACAGGAGGTAAGACTAATGGGTCGATATTTCCCAGGATCTCCCGGCTTAGGGATGGGGATAATAGTGGCATTTTTCCAGTTGGACGGGAGAACCCCATGTTCATAAGACATATTGTAGAGAGCAAGCAAGGGGCCGTTAGGAATATTAGTACAGGCGTTGAGGACGGAGTAGGTTATCTGATCATCCCCAGGAGAGGTGTCTTTTCTAGAGCGACGAGCACTGTCAAGCTCGAACTGTGTGATGGGATGATCAGTGGGGGCAGGGGAGGTAAGAGCAGCACGAACAACAGGCTCAGACGCATCGATGCGGGCCTGCACTGCCTCCTGCATTGGATCTGGAAGTGCCTCAGGGGAGGAAGCTCGTGCCCAGTCCTCCATTAAAGAGCAGGCAAGGGAGGCGGGGTCAGGGTGGGGAGGAGGCCTCCGTCGAGTACCCCGTATAGCATTAATCCGATTCCATACATAAGAGGGTGACGACTGGAACGATAGAGACCCCGTGAAGGATAGCCAGTCCGCCTCACGTATCCGACGGCGCTCCTGAGTTGCAAAGGAGCACCAATTTTTGAAGTCTTCCCAGTCCTCTGGAGACCGAGACCTCCGTATGGCAGAGTGGAGATCACGGGTTACCTGCCGGAGATGTCTCATGGCAGGGATACGATACCAGTAGTTGGTGGCACTTCTGGGGTGACGGGGAGGGCGTGGAGGGGTAGCGCGATTGACAGAGTCATACACGGCATCAACAAAATCAGCGCTGTAAGAGTCAAGGGACTGAGGGACAACATAGGAATCCGCCCAGGTAGAAAGGTATTGGGTAAAGGAAGGAACAGCATCTTGTGTGAGACGAAGGCGAGGGGATCGATAAGGAGTTGATGTCGGGGCAGAGAAGGAGAGCCTGAGATGGGTAGTAACGGCAAGATGGTCACTATACAGAGCAGGCTCGGTGCAGACGGTAGGATGAAAGGAAGTATGACCGTTCAATAGTAAGCCAACATCAAGGAAACTATGGGGGAGGCGAGTAGGATCGTCAGGACAAAGAAAGCGAACATCATCATCCCCATTAAGAAACTGTGAGAGATGTGATCCGTTAAGGGTACATGGAGTGGGATGATCCGGAGTAAGAGTGGGATGGCGGGCATTAAAGTCGCCAAGAACAATAGTGGGAACCCCATCATGGAGGTCGTGAAGAACCTGGGGGTCCAGAGAATCACTCTTGAAATGAACATTGACTACACGAAGGGTCCGGTCACCAAGAGTAAGGGAGACAGAAAGTAATTCAGACGGGGGTCCATGTGAGTCAGGTGAAGGGAGACGAACAGATGGAATGGTGTTACGCACAAGGGTGAGGAGGCCACGAGCCTGCCCACGGTACCGAGGCAGGGTGTAAACAGAATAGCCAGAGAGGCGGAGTGGAGTAACATCGTCTGTGATGGTTTCCTGAAGTAGAGCAACATCTACTTGATGGGAGAGCACAAACTGGGCGAGGTCTGTCCGGCGAGGTCTAAGTCCCTGGATGTTCCATTGTAAGAAGAGGAGGGAACGGCCTCCGGTGTGAGATGAGTCGGAGGGGCTAGACAGGGCTCCAGAGGAGGTACCAAATTCTGTTGAGAGAAATGGAGAGGGAGGAGTGGGAGAGCGAGGGATGGATCCTCCATCTCGGGAGATGGAAGGAGGCGGGTCATCAGGGCTTGCAAAGTGCGCCCCTGTTGGGTCAGGGTGTCCAGAATGAGTTGTTGTTGCTTCTGCAATGTCGCAATTGTTTTCACAAACAAGTCGAGTTGGGCTGAGAGAAGGTTGATTTGCTTGGAGTGGCGATCCAGACGGAGAGTGATTGTTTCCATAGAACCAACTTGGTGTACCTGTGCAGGAGCTGGAGGTGGCAGCGAGGATTGCCGAGGGCCCGACTGGGCATGTGGTGGTGGTAGCGACGGAGAGGGACGGTGAGGGTTCAGTTGAGTAAGAGGTGGTGGTGCTGGTGAGAGACAGCGGGGGTCCGGGTGGGCAGGAGATGGTGGTGACTGTGTGGCAGGGCCGGCAACGACCTTGTTCCAAGAACGGTAGGGAGAGGGAGGGAGGGGAGAAAGGATGGGTGGTAGGGGTGATGGAGGGGGTGGTAGAGGAGAGGAGATCAATGGGAAATCCTTGGTGGATGGAAGAGGCGGTGGTGGATAGGATTGAGGTTTGGTTGACAGGGGCTTCGTCAGAGACGAGGGCGGTGGTACAAGGTAAGTTTTCCCCGGGCGAGTGCCAGGACGCTGTGGGCAATTGGCATTCCAGGCGTGGTGACTGCCATGGCAATTGACGCACCATGGAATAACTGGGATTTTGTTCTGAATTTTCGATTTGCATTCCACTGTGTCGTGAGGACCTGCACAGAAACCGCAGGCGACCATCCTCGTGCACTCCCAGGTGCGGTGTTTCCACGATTGGCAACGACCACAGATTTTCGGGGTTCCGATAAATCGGTCGAGAGGACAGTTGTGAATTGGTCCTACATTCACCTTCGGGGGGAGGGGGCCCACCCACCAGCCGATGAGTTCGTTGGATGGACGTTTGGAGACCGGGTTGATGCGGCGTTCCATGTCCAGTAGTTGTGGGAGAAGAGGGCGAAGATCGTCGATAGGGATCTCCCAGGGTACGTGGCGAACCATTACCTTGGTACGACGAGTTTCTGGGGTGATGATGGTGAACTTCAGCATCACCTCCCCCTGGGGAGCAGGAAAGCCCACCTGAGTGAGCAGGCGTACCGTCTCGTCCATTTGTGTGGTGACTATCACGGCTGTGGGACCTCGGCGGAGGCGAAGTGTTGAGTCCTGAAGTGGAGAGCAGTGACGGAAGAACCAGGTCGTCCGTGTGCTCAGAGGCAAGTCCCGAGGGAAGGCGAGACGACGAAGGCGCGACGGGGCAGGGAGACAAAGGGAATCCCCTATGTCCATCGTCGGCGGAGGGTCGGTCATTGAGCCACATGTAGGCTCACTTGGGGACCCCGATGACAGGAGTCCACCCTCTACAGCCCCAGAAGGGGTGCAAGGGGGAGCCGTGGCCCCTGCTGGAGACCCTGACTTCTGAGGTTTCTGCTTCTTCTTTGACGTGTCTTCAAGAAGAAAGTCGTCAGCATCACTGTCACCTACTGCCGCCGTTTCCAACGAACGGGAGCGTTTAACGGCGGGCATAGGGCACGTTGGCAACACTGCAGTCAGGTGGAGTGGTAATGACGTCACTGCTACGTCACACTATCACATTGCGCATGCGCAAACTTGAAAAAACTTTGCTCAGAGGGATCGGGTGGTAGGACCAGATGTTTTATCCCCAAAAAATGACAAAGTCCAAAAGAAACAAAAAAATATATGCCACTGTGCTGATAACTGGGTCTTACTATAGTTGTTTGCACAGGCTGGGATTGGTAGACTGGCTGAATTCGTCAGAAATACGAATTTTAAGGAGCAGTCTCTTACAGCCTTTGTTGACACTAAGCACGCATGCGCGTTCCTGAGCATTACTTTAAATTTACATTACAGAAGGGCGCACCTGGCAAAGCGAAAATGGACGGTACCTTTCCTTAGAGAAAACAAGTCTCTCGAGGGGAGACTCCTGAAATAAATCATAGCTACACGTTTTATGGGCTACTGAGCGGAATATGAATCATCTGATTATACGTTAACTAACATGCATGACTGTGGTCAGTACATGAGAACCTGAATTAACCTAAAAAAAATCCTAATACTACAAAACTACCCTTATTTAACCGACGGAGAAACAGTATATTACTGTGTTTTTGTTTTGGAGTGTTATCGTCAGTAATTCTCTAGTTTTTTCCACATTTTAAAACAATAACTTGAACGAATACTTCTAGATGATTTTTTGTGTATGCTTAATATTGATATTGAAACAGTTTATTTAACCAGAAAAAATACATATAGAGTGGATAATAAAAACAATATTGACATGACTGAGCCAATTGAGAGCCTGAGCTCTCTTACTGGCAACTGATTATATACTGTACATTTATCTCAAGGTGGTATTATGTAACATTTAGTATCATCTGGAATAGTACAAATAGCATGGTGGTAATAAGAACATATGAGAATATTACCACGGTTTTCACTTCGTTATTTATTTATTTATTTTTTCCATTTAATTTATAAATACGTATATACATATTTTACAGTGCAGTTAATGAACATTACTCTGATAAGTGAAGGAAGCAATACGACATGTGTTATATTAAGGTGAAACAAGATGGCAGAAACAGTTAGGATCATGTCTTGACGACAAACTTATAATTATTGCAATGGTAATTTCTCTCTAACTATGAGACAATACATGATATAATGGCTTTAGTAGTACAATAAAAGTAAGAGTATAATATAAGTGCTACAAAAAATATTAGTACTTCCATCCTGGTCTGAACATGATGAGCGTAGCCTGTCGTGGATATATTCAGGCCCAGAAGGGTGCCTTTGCTTTTGTACAGTATTCTATCTGGGCATTATTGATTACTAATTGATGGGTTTTCATTCAACTTAAGGGTATCCCTGTGCATCTGAAGAGAATGCTTTGGATTTTCCATTTTTCTTCGTAGTTATTTACCCTTTCTATTTCCCTTCCGGCGCTGTCGACCTGTATGCTCGTGATTTTCCTCGATGTGTTGTTATTTGAGTAATGTATGTTATATAGGATGGGAGATAGGACGCTGTTCCAAGGGACTCCACTCATGAGTTGGAGGGTCTCTCCTGCGTGTTGTCCCACCCTCAGTCTGGCATTTCTGCCGTCAAGAAAGTCGAAAAGCAACTTTTCGATGTTGGCGGGAATTCCAAGTTGGAGGATCTTATGTTTTAGACCATCATACTGTACCAGACTTTGTCAAACACCTTCGGTACGTCCCGCAGTGTTAGATTACATTGGTTATTACTTGTTTCAAATTTTATTGTGTGTT
The DNA here is from genome assembly GCF_018991925.1 of Homarus americanus. Lineage (NCBI taxonomy): Eukaryota > Metazoa > Arthropoda > Malacostraca > Decapoda > Nephropidae > Homarus > Homarus americanus. Next base: position 20,090,291 of record NW_024737042.1, read on the forward strand.
GGAGCATGGATCGGCCTATTGCGTTCATTGCCATTGCAACAGGGTCCCCCTGCGTTGTTCCCTCGGTTGACTGTATGATGGTATCACCTCTTGGAGCCTTGTTGTTTACTATATAGAGGTCTGATGAATTCCTATAGGAGTTTTCAACATACATTGCAAAGCTTGGACACTGATCTTGATGTTGTGCAGTGCGGCCTTGCGGTTAAGTATGTTGAATGGCGTGAATGGCCGCTTACCGTCATGCCTGGTGGCCAGCACAAACTTGCAGGCTCCCTGCTGCTGACCTGACATCATCCTTCACCACCTCCATTATGCATTTTCCGATGATCCGCCTCAGCACTTCCCCCACTCCTATTGGCCTACATCCTGGATTCTTATCCAGGGGAATGAGGCGGCAGGCCATCAGAGCATGGAGGTGTTGGCAGCACGAGGATGCCAGCTTTCTTGCAAGGACGGCAATAGCAGTGCAGAGATCACTTGCTACGGGGCCAAACTTGTTAGTGGTGAGGATGACTCTCCAACCGTTTGCATCCAGACCTGAAGGGCCTGCACCTCCTCGAGTCTTCAGTGCCTTTTTCCACACCATCTCTCCTGTTATTTTCTCGAACAGGACAGCGTTTGGTAGGATATAGTCACTCTGGAACCTTATGCCTTCGTCTTCACTTGCAGGGGGATGTTTTTCTTTCAGTTGTTTTAATGTCTCTCTGTTTATTGGCAGAACCCCACCGGAGGAATCCTCTGTGAGAGATCTTACCGCCGAAGACACTTTTCCCACACGCATTTTGTTTCCAAAATTTCTTGCAACGTCATCGGTGTTTTGCTATCCGTGTCCTATAAATTTTAGTCTCTCCTGCAGTGTTCTTGCTTCACATAGGAGATCATCAAGGGCCCATTCTGCAACATTGTCAATCTTCTCTTCATTGCTGCCGCATTTTCTTTATGCTTAGTCTTTGTGTGTGTCCTCTGACTGAATAGATGTGGTATTATTGCCAGTATTTGAAGAGCCAAAGGAGCAAGGAAGCAGTCCTGAGTGTACTCAGTTATGAGGCGAATTATCTACGGAATCATTTCTTTGGTGGCCGCACATTTGGGTGGTTCAAACAGGTTAGCTGGCGACCATCTGACAATTTCTGAGTACATTTCTTAAACTACTACTACTTTTTTTTTCAAAATGGCCTCCATCCTCCCCCAATAGCCATACCTTCGCCACCATTTTATTACCTTAATTTTAAATATCCTAATATATAAGTAGCTATCTTAGCTGTGTTGAGTTAGTTGTGCCGCAGATCTATGCGGCATTCAGTGACTGTAGCCTCATAGTCAATATATGCAACTGTTGTCGGCTTTGGGGCCGATGCTCTCGTTCCCCTGAGGAAGAGCAAAGCCGATCGAAGGAGAGAGAAGGACAGTCGACATCTCATCCAGGCTGTAACATAACTTCTGGGCTGCTGCTTCTGTTCGGATATTACCTCCGCGAGTCTGGTGTAGAAGCATCTTGCTCTTGGTCCCATCCCACCAGAGTTTGTGAACACCAGAGGAGTGAAGCTGCCTTGATCAACGTTCTGAATTCTCTCTCCATATTCCCTTAGCTTGTCGTTCTCGTTCCTCCTGTGTGTAGCATCGAGAGCTAAGTTACGGTGACATGCGGCCATGGGATAAAAAATCCTGAAGTCCAAGAAGGCTCTCTGTCCCAGCGTCCAGAATCCTCGAGCACTGACGTAACACGGGCTTCGTTGGATGTGTTTGAAGTCTTATGTTGGAAAATCTCACCATCCAATGGAAGGAGGGTCGGTTCTACCTTGACATCACGGCAGGTTTCCTTCAACATATTTGCTGTGAGATCCCTTACTTCGTCATGCCTCATACATATGAAGCCCCCTTTCTTGCACACCATGGCATGATCGACGTCATAGGAAGAGCCACACACACATTGGGAGGACAAACCTTCTAATGGCCTACCGTACCTTAGAGCATTGGCATCTGTAAATTCTTGTTTATTAAGACTGAAACCCTTTGCCCTTATCGGCATGTAACAGCATAATGTGTATTATATAAATATTTACCCAAATGTATATTACCAATATATTCACCAAGTCATTCACCGATGTATATGCATGAATGGGTGAGTTGACATCTTCTCTGGCCAGCGAGCGAGGTTAGCTGGGTCAGCGCCTCTCAACAACAACACCTGAGTTGTATCCTGTAAGGCGCCTTGCCTCACAGGATGAACCTGAGAGAGAGACTATCATATCACCTGTTACCCAGTGAACACCTCACTTAAGTGCTCTCCCATATAAGTGCACTAAGACACTTCCCTTTGTACAGAAGAGAAGGTACAATATACTCTCAACTGAACTCAGTACCTGTGAAACTATATTTTTCTACAATAAAACAAAACCAACAAAGTGTTTATTTCAGCCCTGCCACTTATCAAATCAAGAACTAATATATTTATAAATATATATTGTGTGACCAACACACTGGTGGCAAGCGGTGAGACGGATCAGAAGAAGAATCGGTCAAACACTCAGAAACAAACATTACTTCAAGTGATTCCAGTGACTTAAGTGGCATCCTAAGTGAATCAGCAGCAAACAAGCAATTATAAGAAATTTAAGTAGACAGTGGTTATAAGCTCTTGCAAAACGTATACATAGAGACACAGTGGTAACAAAAACATTAAAAAAGTTGCAAACTTAGCAGTTAAACCATCAGTGACATATACTACTGAAGGTTAACCCCTACTGGAGCCGACAGCAGCCGAGCCTACCCTAGTATAGGCTGAGATTACTTCGAGCTAACACTACATCACCGGAGTTTAGGAAGGTTGTCAAAGTGATTCCAGACAATCAAACAATCTCTTGCTTAAACAATCAAGACTCGTCGGTGTGCAACAGAGGACAACCCCAGATCAGTCCCCAGGCTGATCGCACCAACCAAGAGTTCAGCCCCAGATCAGCCCCCAGGCTGATCGCACCAACCAAGAGTTCAGCCCCAAATCAGCCCCCAGGCCGATCGCTTCAACCCAGAGGTCAGCCCCAGAGCAGCCCCGAGCTGTCCGAAGCAAGACCCAAGGTGGATTGCAACAAGACGTGACGTCCTCCCTCCCTGAGAAGGACGTCATCAACTCCTGACGTCATAGCCAGCGCGAGGTGCTACGCACTCTCCACTCAGGAATATCACAAACAATCATTATTTTATAAGCTACACAAACACAAGTGAACTTCAAGAAGTCTTCATATGTGGCCAATATAAAGATATATAGATAAACACATTTAAGAAGTACGTCCTTTACTTACAAAAGGTATATATATATATATATATATATATATATATATATATATATATATATATATATATATATATATATATATATATATATATATATATATATATATATATATATATATATATATATATATATATATATATATATATATATATATATATATATATATATATATATATATATATATATATATATATATATATATATATATATATATAGTACATTTTAATACTTTTGGTAACTAATATATATTTTCTCTTCATTTCCATAATTCATTATAAATAGTTTTTGCATTACTCTATGGGTGGGCAACGTAGTGCGTCTTTATACAGGGAGTGAAGTGATAAATAGTCCTATACATGGACCCTTTTCCAAAAATTTTGGGTATCAAACAGGAAATTAGTGACTCGGACTCTGATAGCCAGTCGTCTAATAATTCACAGGACCGAGTAGCAACTGATAGTGAGGAAGAATTACCACAAATTAGCCGATTAGAGTTAACACCTAATGACTCCTTAGCTAACTGTGAAAATTTCATTGACTCTCAGTTTGAGGATTTACACAGTAGACAATTAAGGTCAGGTAACATTTACCCATTGCCTTCACTAACGCTAGTGCTTTAACTAACACAACAAAAATGGCAACAGGTGGTTCTACTAACACACTGCCTACAACGGCCGGTAAACCGGTAAGGCTACTTCTAAATAATATTAAGGTACAATAGTTTACCGGTGAAGATTCTGATTATACTAGTTTAGCATTTTTGCATAAGTGCGACGATGTAATGGGAAATAACAATGTAACCAGTGACGTAGATAAAATTTCATACGTCCGAAGCCTTATCAAAACCGGTAGTCTGGCAGCTAGAGGTATCTATGCTTCAGCCATTGACGAAGAAACGGATGATTATCCAACATTTCGGGAGCAGTTCATTTCTTTTTTTGGATCGGGCTCCAAAGGAGGTCCACTTTCTTGGTTTTTTAAGATGGCAGAGAGGACAGGTGACACTCTGCTTGCACATAAAGCACAAGAAGCCCAAATTTGTGAGGGTCTCACTAAGATAGATGTCAAATCTTACATGGATTCCTCAAATTGGTTCGATAAAAATGGCAACATATCTAAGGTAAATTTGTACAGAATTATTGAATTTCAACAGTTTATCTTGTCATCAAATGAACCCTTGCGCAAGAAATCCCAAATGAAAGAACTTAAAACGGGGACGAAGCTTGTACACTATTTAGAAGCAATTGCGGAACCCAAGGAAAATGTTCCTCGGGCGTTGTCAGTGGCACCAGTCACCAGCTTTAAAGAACAACCACAGTCTGTCACGGGAACCAAACACAAAAAAATACCTTTTTGCAAAGATAGTAAACGTAAGGGACATACTTCAGCAAAATGCTGGTTTGCAGGACAAGCAGATAAGTCCCCAGCCAGCCAGAGGCAGGATCGAAGGAAAGAATCCTCGCAGGACCTAAGGATTTCAGATAGCCCTGCTAAACCAAGATCTACAAAGGGACATTACACAGTTGGTAAAATGTCTCCAAACACTCCAGGTACTCCGAATAAATGGTGTATAGTACATCAGTCTCCATACCACAACACAGAAGATTGTAGAAATGTACAGCGTATGCGGCAAGAAGTGGAAAATCGAAGGGAGCCATCTATACAGCCTTCTGGGGAAGAGGAGCGCGTCCAGAAACACGATCTAGGATAGCGTCAACGGTTCAAGAAAACAACGCTTCCATCACCGGCTCATTAATCGCCGCGTTAAACAGAGTGGAGGTGTTGACCGTACCAGCGAGGATAGGTAACAATCAGTTATCCCTAGATATAGATACGGGGGCCTGTGCCAATGTTATCTCATTAAAGTCGTTCAATGAACTACAGCGGCGATATCCTCCAAATAAGTGGCCAATAAGACCTACAGACATTCCTCTGTCCGGTGTGTCGGGAATCCAATTATACATAGCGGGGGTAATAACACTACCACTCCGTTTTTCTAGGTCCAGTAAAGCGTTTTTGGCGGACTTCTACATAGTTAAGGCATTTTCTTTGCCAGCGGACGGGTTACTTGGTCTGACCACTCTAAGGCACGTTCAGCCACGAGATCAAACAATCACGCATAATTGTAAAACATATCACGCAATGCAAACTTTACATCCATTGCTTACTTCGGGTGTTCAAGTAATAACTGCCTAGACAGGCACGGGGGAGTCATTGACACAGCAGCACTTAGTTACGGAGTCACTCTCTGAAACTCCACCTGGTGGTTCAAAGGACATTTCGGATGAAAGCGGCCAGAACTGGATTCTAACGCCTGCTGTGTTAACTGGTGTACAACGGTTACATAACCAGGAACTAACTAGAGTCACAGTACGTTTGCCAAATGTGAGTGAAGGAACAGATGTTGTGTGTCTAAGTGAAAGCTCACGAGTGAAAGGTTTGTCACTTGAGTCTACCTTAAGCACTGTTAGAATAGGTAGTCTCACAGATGTCCTCGTTCTCAATAGAACTGGGGGACCCATAACCTTAAGTAAGGGGTTTTGTTTTGGTAATTTCCTTGTTTATGACAAAGCGGTTGTCGAAGAGCCATTAGAATTATCAATAGGTAGTGTAACACAGGGTAAATTGGACGAAAAATCACACATTGTGAATAATGTAGCGTTGATAGCGCCACACGTGAAAGTAGTCGCTCATCCTCGAGGCAAACGTGATCTTTTAGAATTACTCGCCGAATTCAAGGAAATCATAGCATTACCTGGAGAACCCCCAGGTAAAACAACGTTAACAAATCATCATATTCCACTGAAACAGGAAGCTAACCAATCTACATCCCAGCATATAGGCTACCCTACAGCAGAAGAGTGGTAGTCCAGCAAATAGTACAAGACATGGTGGACCAAAAGGTGGTCCAACCTTCTTCATCACCATGGAACTCACCTTTATTTTTAGCTCCCAAGAAATGGAGGATGGAGACCAGTCATAGATTTTCGACGAGTCAACCAGGCAACTGTACCAGGCAGGTTCCCAATGCCTCTCCTAACTGACTTACTACAGTCACAAGGAAAGACAATGCAGTCTTCAGCAGCTTAGATTTACTTAGCAGGTACTGACAAATTCCCTTACATGCGGATTCCCGAGAAATAACTGCGTTTTGCACACTAATGGGACATTTCGAGTTCTTAAGAATCCCATTTGGTCTAAGAAATGTGCCGCTAACATTTCAAAGAATGATAAACTCCTTGTTTTCCGGAATGATAGGTAACACAGTAAGCAAAGATTTACAAAGACATCTAAAGAAGCTATGAGAAGTTTTCACAAAGCTACATTTAGCTGGATTGAAAGTTAAACTTTCCAAATGTGAATTTCTCAAATCCAGAATCCAATTTCTTGGTCACGTAGTGGATGGCAATGGTATACACACAATAGATTGCAAGGTAAAGACGGTGAAACAATTCCCTGGTGCCAAGAACGCAGATCAACTTCGTAGTTTCCTAGAATTATCAGGATACTACCGTTCTTTCATTGAAGGTTATGCCAAGTTAGCATCACCACTCACTAAACTCCTCAAAAAGGACGTGGAGTTTACATGGAATAAGGAACAAGAGGACAGTTTTAATGCCCTCAAGAGCGCCTTAACAAAAGCACCAGTGTTATCTTTTCCGGACTGTACAAAACCATTTACCATGTGTACTGATGCCTCGGGCCTATGTTTAGGGGCGGTGCTCATGCAAACTGATTATCGAGGAAAATGGCGGGTAGTAGCATACTCCAGTCGCACCCTCAACGGTGCAGAAACACTTTATTCCGCTACGCATTTAGAAGCATTAGCTGTAGTGTGGGCTCTCAAGCATTTTTGGGATCTCATTTTGGGATATCCGATCACAGTCCACACAGATCATGTAGCCGTGACAGAGCTATTTAATGGGAAGAATTTATCAGGGCGTTTAGCGCGCTGGTACCTAACCATACAGGAGTTCGCACCCAACTTCAAGCATTTGCCGGGCCTTGCGAACGTGGTAGCTGATTCGCTATCTAGACACATAGCTCCTGTCACGCCACTACCTACGTTCACCCTGTCAGGACGGAATAGTTACAGGATCCATTATGGTCCAAGGTTATATATGCCTTAGAATCGGGAAATGAGGTAAATTTGCCCAGGTTACCTCTACCTCTCTCACAGTTTGAGCTGCGGCATGACATATTATATTGCTCAGTGAAAACACAACAAGAGTCAATCTCTCAAATTGTTATTCCTACATCATTAAAGGAAAACGTTCTTACCCTCTTTCATGATGCACCCCAAGCTGGGAATCCAGGGAGAGATAGATGTCTAACAAAAATTAGACAAAAATATTATTGGAAATCTATGAGGATCGACATCGAGCATCACATTGCTAAATGTTTATCTTGTACAAAACACAAGGGAACAACGATTGATCCCGCTCCAATCTTAGAATACCCGACGCCAGAACGTCCATGGGATACAGTTGCGATTGATTTATTGCAACTACCAAAAAGCCATCAAGGCTCTAGTTACGTACTTGTCTGCGTTGACCATTTTCCAGATTTGTGGTACTCGCATCATTGCCGAACAAGTCCGCCGAATCAGTGGCTCATGCACTAGTCACTCATCTAATCTGTCCTTTCTCTACATTTAAGGTGATACTCTCGGATAACGGGGCAGAATTTAAGAATCAACTCTTAGCTGCTATATGTCAACAATATGACATTACACAAACCATCACAACCGCCTACCATCCATCTTCAAATGGGTTGGTCGAGCGTTGCGAATAAAAAAATTCTTGAGATTCTCCGACATGTGGTGAATCCAATGCATAGTTCGTGGGAGGACTGGCTTCCACAGGTTGCAGCATCTATCAATGGATGTATAAATAGCTTTACAGGCAAATCGCCATAATACATAATTTATGGTAAAGATAAATGCTTACCATATGATTTACTAACAGGAATTCCAAAACCTGTGTACAAAATGGATGGCTATGCCAAGAAACTAATCAATGTTTTCACAAGCATCAATGGAAAAGTACGAAAACACTTAGCAGCCTCACGTGCTGAAATGATCTGCAAGCAACACAAAAAAGCTAAGCCTATAAAATTAGAAATAGGAGACAAAATAATTATAAAAGCACCGGAACGCATATCAAAACTCTCGCCTTAATTCATACGTCAAGTAGAGCCTACTTCAACTACCACCAAGACTGGGTGGAATGGGATTGATCAATCCAGTGGAGCTTGCAGCCACTGAGCACATATTAGCGCAGATTCCAGCAGGTCAGGTGGATACCAACGAATTAAACAAGGTTCAACGGTCCATTACGGCAGAATGGCAGCATGCCCAAAGTGATAAACTGCAACAAGTGTTGCAGCAATTGCCAGGAGGTAGGTACCTCGAGCTGGCTAGTAAAGTTACCGAAAAGGGCAGAAGGTTTCATCCTTAATAAACAAGAATTCACAGATGATACGGTAGGCAAGTGGAAGGTTTGCCCCATGCGTGTGTGGCCCATCTTATAAGAATGACATGAACCACAACATGGCGTGTAAGGGCTCGTTTACACGATTAGTCTCGAGCATGTTTTCGAAGCATGGTAATGAAGCCTTGCTCGGGCAGTGATCGTGTAGACGGCTGAACAGACTGAACACTGAACAGACTAAAAACAGCTAGGGTACCTACTTTTCTATTAGGATATTTAATTTTAAGGTAATAAAATGGCGGCGAAGGTGTGGCTATTACGGGAGGCTGGATGATACGTTAAAAACAATCTAATAATACTAATAATACTATTAATGCTCATACTAATAATATTAATAGTACTAATAATACTAATAAAACTACTACTAATAATACTTATACTATTAATACTAATACTAATACTAATAATACTATTACTAAAAATACTAATACTATTACTAATAATAATACTATTAATATTACTACTAATTCTACTTTTTTTTTTTTAATAACGTGGCAGTATCTCTCATGCAACAACTCTGCAAGTCTGAAACATACAAGACAGAGGATTGGAGGCTGTTTATAGACTCAGGAAAAGACTCTCTGAAAGCTGTTCTTTTACACAATGGCAATCGGCTTCCATCTGTCCCAATAGCACACGCAACAAAAATGACTGAGAGCTATGAAACAATGAAAATTCTGTTGGCCGCTATAGAGTATGAGAAACACCAGTGGAAGATATGTGGCGATCTCAAAGTCATCAGTTTACTACTGGGCCTTCAGAGTGGCTACACAAAGCACATGTGCTTTTTGTGCTTGTGGAACAGCAGAGCTGATGCAGAGCACTATGTGAGAAAGGATTGGCCGACAAGACCAAGAGATGCGCCTGGAAGGTTTAACTGTGCTCACAATCCGCTTGTAGATCCAGAAAAGATATTTTTGCCTCCACTGCATCTAAAGCTCGGTTTGGCTAAAAATTTCATCAAAGCTATGGATCAATTCGGTGCTGGGACTCTATACTTATCTCAGAAACTAGGTGGTGTGGTTTCCGAAGCCAAGTTGAAAGCAGGTGTCTTGAATGGACCACAAATTCGTATACTAGTTAATGATAGCGAATTCACCAAAACATTGAACCCACTGGAGAAAAAAGCATGGGAATCATTTGTCAATGTGTCAAAGAATTTTCTTGGAAACTATCGTGCTGACAACTACAAAGAAATCGTAACAACCATGCTTCAGAATTATCATGCATTGGGAGCAAGGATGTCCTTGAAATTGCATTTTTTCCACTCTCATATTGAATTTTTCCCAGGTAACCTTGGAGACGTTAGTGATGAACACGGCGAAAGATTTCATCAAGATATCGCCATAATGGAGAGCAGATATCAGGGACAATTCAGTCCTAACATGATGGGCGACTATTGCTGGACACTGCAACGAGAAGAGAGCAAGCTGTACAAGAGAAAGAGTAAAGTTCAGAAGCACTTTTAGAACTTCATATTTTGTCATTATAAAGGATTTGAACTTATGTTTTTTGGTAAAATTTTTTATGAGCTTATCTGTGATAGGTTTAAAATTGTATCTTGCATGACGCGATAATGTTACTATATTTACTATTTTTTTTATTCTTTAAGAAAGTAGGTCTGATGGTAGAATGAAACATCCAATTAATATTCATTAATATGAAATAAGTCATGAAAGCACAGTCACATGAGATAATCTCATCTTTTGCACGTCACGTGATGGAATATTAAATATTTGTACCAATTAATTTTTTTATAAAACCTGGTCTGATAGAACAAAACAAATATCAGATTCGAATTCAGCAATATGAAATTAGTTGTGTGAGCATGATCTCATATGTGAACCATTTTGGCTGTTGACCAGTGTAATAATAATAATAATAATAATAATAATAATAATAATAGTAATAATAATAATAATAATAATAATAATAATAATAATAATAATAATAATAATAATAATAATAATAATAATAATAATAATAATAATAATAATAATAATAATAATACTTATAATACTAATACTACTAATGCTACTAATAATAATGCTAATAATACTAATACTAATAATACTTTTTTTTTCTACGTGGCCTCCAGTCTCCCCCAATAGCCATACCTTCGCCGCCATTTTATTACTTTTATATTAAATATCCTAATACATAAGTAGCTATTCTAGCTGTGTTAGTTGAGCCGCAGATCTATGCGGCTGTTGTCGGCTTTGGGGCCGAAGCTCTCGTTCCCCTGAGGCAGAGCAAAGCCGACCGAAAGAGAGAGAAGGACAGTCGACATCTCATCCAGGCTGTAACATAACTTCTGGGCTGCTGCTTCTGTTCGGAGATCACCTCCGCGAATCTGGCGTAGAAACATCTTCCATTGGTCCCATCCCACCAGAGGTTGTGAACACTAGAGGAGTGAAGCTGCCTTGATCAAAGTTCTAAATTCTCTCCCCGTATCCTCTTATCTTGTCGTTCTCGTTCCTCCTGTGTACAGCATCAAGAGCTAGGTTGCGGTGGCATGCGGCCATGGGATTAAAAATCCTTATGTCAAAAAAGGTTCACTGTCCTCGCGTCCAGAATCCTCGAGCACTGACGTCAACGCGGGCTTCGTTGGATGTGTTTGAAGTCCTGTGACGGAGGTTCTGACAGTCCAATGAAAGGAGGGGCGGTTCCACCATGCTGTCGTGGCATATTTCCCTCAGTAGATTTGCTGTTAGATTACTTATTTCGTCATGCCTCATGCATACGAAGCCCCATTTCTTGAACAATATGGCGTGGTCGATGTCATAAGATAAGCTGCACACGCGTTGGGAGTGCAAACCTTCTACTGGCCTACCGTACCTTCGAGCAATGACATCTGTGAATTCTTGTTTATTAAGGATGAAGCCTTTTGTTCTTATCGGTAACGTTGTTAACCAGTTTGAGGCGCCGACCTCCTGCGCTATAACTACTTTTCTTTTCACGTTCTCTGGCACTTGTTACAACAAGTGTTGCACTTTATCACTTTGGGTGTGCTGTCGCTCTGTCGTAATGGACCTTCGAATCTTGTTTAATTCGTTGGTATCCACCTGACTTGCTGCAATTCTGGTCTATTATGTGCTCTGTGAGAGCTGCCGTGAGCTTGACAGATTTCTGATGTTCTGTACGGACAAGCTCTACTGGATTAGTCAATCCCATTCTTTCTGGTCTCGGTGGTAGTTCAAGGAGTGACCTTTCTGCTGGAGTTAAGTAAGGGTTTTTCTCTAGAGTTGGGATAAAAGCGACATTGATGGCTTCTTCCAGAGGGCGGAGGAGGGGTCCGACTTCAAGGGAAGTGCGCATCAGGTAATTCCAGTGATGCTTGTCTCCATGGGTAAATGCCGCAAAAGCCGCATGTGGCTCTGCTATAGAAAAATGAGACAGAACTTGGATTTCCTTAACCTACTCATTCACCTTTCCCGTTACGTACTCGGTCTTGAATTCCTTCGTGCCAATTACCGCACCTAGATGTCTTTGGCCATCCTTTGTTATTTTGACCTCACATCCACCGAACACCTCCATTGCCCGTTCATAGCGTTCTGGCTTCAAAATGAGGACCTCGTGATGTTACCATTCCCACCACTTTTTTATTTCCTCCACCTTTCCTGTTCCAGTTAGGTCATCAGCGTATGCCACTTGCTTGACCTCAGTTGTTTCAAATTTTATTTTGTGTTGGAGCATGGATCGGCCTATTGCGTACATTGCCATTGCAACAGGGTCCCCCTGCGTTGTTCCCTCGGTTGACTGTATGATGGTATCACCTCTTAGAGCCTTGTTGTTTACTATATAAAGGTCTGATGAATTCCTATAGGAGTTTTCAAAATACATTGCTAAGCTTGGACACTTGATCTTGATGTTGTTCAGTGCGGCCTTGCGGTTAAGTATGTTGAATGCGTTTGAAGCGTCAACCAGGAGAACGGCCTCACAATCGCGCTGCTCAAATATCGTTCTCATGGCGTGAATGGCAGCTTCCCCGCCAGCCTGCAACTTTGCAGGTTCCCTTTACCACCTCCATTATGCATTTTCCGATGATCCGCCTCAGCTCTTCCCCCACCTCTATAGGCCTACACCCTGGATTCTTATCCAGAGGAATGAGGCGGCAGGCCGTCAGAGCATGGAGGTGTTGGCAGCACGAGGATGCCAGCTTTCTTGCATGGATGGCAAATGCTGTGCAGAGATCACTTGCTTCGGGGCCAAACTTGTTAGTGCTGAGGATGACTCTCCAACTGTTTGCATCCAGACCTGAAGGGCCTGCACCTCCCTGAGTCTTCAGTGCCTTTTTCCACACCATCCCTCCTCTTATTTTCTCGAACAGGACATCATTTGGTGGGATATAGGTACCGTTGAACCTGATGCCTTCGTCTTCACTTGCAGGACTATGTTTTTCTTTCAGTTGTTTTTATGTCTCTCTGTTTATTGGCAGAACCCCACCGGATGATTCCTCTGTGAGAGATCTTACCGCCGAAGACACTTTTCCCACACGCATTTTGTTTCCAAACTTTCTTGCAACGTCATCGGTGTTTTGCTTTCCGTCTCCTATTAATTTTAGTCTCTCTGGCAGTGTTCTTGCTTCACATAGGAAATCATCAAGGGTCCCATTCTGCCACATTGTCAATCTTCTCTTCATTGCTGCCGCATTTTCTTTGTGCTTAGTCTTTGTGTATGTCCTCTGACAGATTACGAATACTAATACTACTAATAATACTATTACTAATATTTCTAATAATACTAGCAATAATACTAATAATACTAATACTAATAATACTATTTTTTTTTAACGTGGCCTCCAGCCTCCTACAATAGCCACACCTCCGCCGCCATTTTATTACCTTAATATTAAGTATCCTAATACATAAGTAGCTATCCTATCTGTGTTGGATTAGTTGAGCCGCAGATCTATGCGGCATTCAGTGACTGTAGCCTCATAGTCAATATCTGCAGCAGTTGTCGTCATTGGGCCAGAAGCTCTCGTTCCCCTAAGGCAGAGCAAAGCCGACCGAAGGAGAGAGAAAGACAGTCGACATCTCATCCAGGCTGTAACATAACTTCTGGGCTGCTTCTTCTGCTTGGAGATCACCTCCGCGAGTCTGGCGTAGAAACATCTTGCACTTAGTCCCATCCCACCAGAGGTTGTGAACATCAGAGGAGTGAAGCTGCGTTGATCAACGGTTTGAATTCTCTCCCCATGTGCCCTTATCTTGTCGTTCTCGTTCCTACTGTGTGCAGCATCGAAAGCTAGGTTACGGTGACATGCGGCCATGGGATCAAAAATCCTCATGTCGAAGAAAACTTGCTGTCCCCGTGTCCAGAATCCTCGAGCACTGACGTCAACACGGGCTTCGTTAGATGTGTTTGAAGTCCTATGTTGGAAGCTCTCATCATCCAATGGAAGGAGGTGTCGGTTCTACCATGACATCCCGGCAGATTTCCTTCAACATATTTGCTGTGAGGTCCCTTACTTCGAACTAATACTACTAATAACACTAATACTAATACTAATAACACTAATACTAATATTAATACTACTAATACTAATACTACTAATACTACTAATATTACTAAATACTGATAATACAGATAATACTGTTAATACTAATAGTACTAACAATACTAATACTACTGTTATGCATGGCGTAATGTACAATGGTGCGTTGCGCTGTGAGTAGTGAATTTTTGTTTAGGCATGTTACCCTAAAGTTATGTAAATATAATATTTCATATAATGATGTGTGAGCAGGGCTGGTCTTTCAAACATTATTTTTTTTCTGTGTGTATGTAAGTATTTTTGCAGCTTAATGTGGGAGTGGTTTAATATTAGTATTAGGTTTGTAGTCCCCTGGAGGATGGAGCAATGTCAGTCATTGGCTGGCCTTGGAGGTGGAAGGACTTTGAGTTTGTCAGTGGTGGATACCTTTTCAAATCAGGTTTAGCTGATTATTAACTATTCAGTGCTGCTCAAATATTATATATGGGTTTAAAGTGCAATCAATGGTGATATTACAAAGTAGTTTATTGATTATTTACTGTGCATATATTAGTGGTTTACTCAGGATTACGTTTATTCTTTATTCTCTTGATTTAATTTATCTGTTCATGATGGAACCTACACATTTATTATGGTAATTTTTTGGTTATTAAATTTTATTTAAACCTTTTATAATGTGTATAATTCCAAACCTTCACTCCTGAACTGTTGGGATAAAGAGGGCTGTGTTTGAACCCAGGGATAAGATGTGCTGAGGTGCTAATTTGTTTTTTGTTTTTGTATATTAATCTTTAACGTAATTCCAGTTGATAAGTTATGGCATAACACTATTAATACCGAAAATACTGATAATGATAGTGATAATGATAATAATAAAGGCTTCAACGGATTAAAAAGCTTATTTTGGGTAGATGTGTTGAGCTAGTTAGTGTACGAGCACTAGAGGACCCCCTCTATCACCCCTCCCAGAGGGGTGATCGAGAATCCCGAGTCATCTAAGTTAATAAAACTTGGGCTACACTAGCAAACTTTCCATAAATCTTGAAGTCGTTGCAGCAGTCACCCCTAATACCTCTACCGTATTCTATGAAGTGTCGATGTCATTTCTGGATGCGGCTCCCTCGCTCTGCCTCAAACATTACACATTGGGCGAATGATGCAGGAGTATGGAAGGGAGACAATGTAGGACCGGAACTGTCGTACACTAGCTCAGCACATCCTTCAAAGACTTCATTATAGTGGACTGTGCCTTACTAGTTATGCGAGCGCTACTTCTCAAGGAAGTCACGTTTACTTCAATCGTGTCCAGTATGGCCAGGTGATGTGAGTAAACAAACCTTGAAATTTACCATTTATACCTCAGACTTAGAGTACAAGAAAAGAAACATGGGACAGTACATGTGTTCTTCAATATGTTACTACAAAACATGTCCTCGAGCTTGACAGTCACAAGCTGATGACCATTGTGACGGAGTTCTGGATCACTGAGGATCCGTTGATGAAGGAAGTAACCCAAGCGTCACACATGGTGTGACTTCTACGTGTTGGTCTATGGACCTCTGACAGAAGGAGTTAATGTATTTCCATTGTCCCTCTTCTTTGACCAGGTCAAACGACCTTGATCAGAGGAAGGCGAGGAGTCCCGCTCGCGAAATTTTTTTCCTGAGGGCTTCCGTCATCTAGAACAAGCGGCACCGTCGCAGTGTTTGAAGCGAGGCATCACTGTACACCCCTTAAGAAAGAGAGAATAAGAGACAATCATTCTTGCTTGGCTTAATATTGCATATCCTAACGTAATAGATACTAATACAAACAAATAATAACCTAACCTAACCTAGCCAGCACGGCCAAGATAGAGCGAATTCTTGCTGTTGACGTAGGGCGCTGACTACGCCATTCCGCCACCAGTTGATTGTACAGTTGTGCCGCGCTTCAAACCCTGCGACGTTGCTGCTTGTTCTAGATGACGGAAGACCTCAGGAAAAAATTTTCCCGTGCCGCATGTCCTCTCAGTTCGTGCGCACTCGTTGCGTGGTCCGGAATCGCCCTCTCAATACCCCGGCCAATGATCAGGCCAGGTGAATAGAGACTCTTGACTTCTTGAAGGCGACGCCCTCACGTATGTGCGCAGTGCCACCACTGGGCAGAGAGGGGGAGGGCGATCATAAACTGACCATGCAGGAATGTAAACTGGACCCAAACGGTGATCATCCGCCTTGTTTTTCGCCAAGGCCCGAGGAGATGGTGCAAGTGTAGCTTACGAAGTGAGTAAGGGCTCTGATCTGGGATGTTTGAAGGCCCATCGCCAGGACGATCAGGAATATTGCCTTGTGAAGGGTGTCCATGGGAGGGTGGTCGTTCATGAAATGTAAAGAGCTGAGAAGGTCCATAGTCCGTTGGACTGACCCTGAAGACTCTTCTCGTCTGGGGGAAGGTTGTTGGCAAAACTGCCTTCTCTTAACCAGTTGGAAGGACCGTTGGTCCAATGCGATGCCACAGACGTGGAAAAGTGGGTCGGCCAATGCTTCGACATGCCGATATCGTTGATGTAGATCACCCCTTGTCGTGAGCTTGACACGACAGAAAGTCTAGCACGTGGGAATCCGAGATTAGAAGGGCATCTCTGGCGTGAAGGAATTCCCGGAAGGCTCGCCAGTTTGACTGGTAATGCCTCATTATGGAGGAGCAGTGGACATCCATCATGTCCTCAGCTACTCGTGTGGAAAGCATTCGTTGTACAGGGTGCGGAGAAACTCCACACGTGTAGCTGTAAGGATATCTCTAGTCGTCCTAGGACTTGGTTCTCCAAGCATCTCCCAAGGACAAGCGGGTTGTAACACCACTTGAGGAGTTCGAGGCACCATGGCTGGGCCGGCTTTATTCGTTGATGCACCGAACCGCCACCTGTTTGCCCATGTCGCTGACATAGGGATATCTTCGCGGGAACATCCATACTACCTTCAGTTCTTTGTAGTTTATGTGTCTGTATCTGTTTGAGGTGGTCTACACATCCTGGACCTGCTGGCCCAGGATAGACTGATAGTCTCACCCATAGTCCAATGTGTCTGTGGTCTTGAGCTGGAGAGTAGGCTGGGTTTCAACCACGTCCGGAGTAGGGTGCGAAGAAAGTCTGGTGTTGGTAAGAGAAAGTCTCTCTCTGTGGTGGGAACTGAAGTTTGTCTGCCCTCGAGGGATGTCGATGCCACAATCTTACGAGGGTAATACTTCCTCTGCATAATTCAGCGAACTCAGCAGACTTTCTCCGTTTTTTATCTTCGGAGAGGCGGAAGGAATGGTCCTGGTGTCCCACTCTATTCCTAGCCAGGTCAGACGCTGGGTAGGTTCGAGGTTGACTTTTGCAAAGTTCAACTTAAATCCCTTGTTCTCCGCCTCTTTGATTGCTGTTGTGATCGTGTTGGCAGTTTCCTGCTTGGAGGTAGCCATCACCAACACGTCGACTCCCTTTCGTGTTAATTCCTGGCGAACTTGGTAAATATCCGACAGAACGAAAGGAAGGACTGTGAAGGACATGACGTACAGACCCATCTGTAAGGAGAATAACTTGCGGTATCTCTTGTGGATCGGGACGTGCCAATATGCGTCTGCGAGGTCGATCGATATCAGTTATGCCCATTGTTTAGATATAAGCGAATCTAGGAGACAGTCAGCACCCTGAACTTGTGTGGTGTTCTGTACTTCTTCAGGCGGCTGAGGTTCACCACCAGGCGCTCTCTGTCCCAGTTCTTTTTGGGTACTGTAAAAACTCGGGACCGGAAAGCAGGTGTCGATGTTGGTTCCACCACCCCTGTGAGAGCTATGTGGGCCACCATTGCTTGTATCGTGTACTAGTGCGGTGAGGAGAGCGTGGTCGCTGTCGCTTTACGCCTGGAAGTGTCCTCCACAATTACCTTCTTCGGTGGAGTCTTCGCCTTCCAGAGAAAGTGCTCTTTTCGACTCCTTTTAGGAAGCTGCCCTGACTCACCAGTCATTAATGCCTCGATGATACGGTCTCAGGGGGCATCTGGTTGGGCACCCAACGTAAGATGTCATATCTTAGGGATGAAGGACGGTTTGTCTGCCATCCCCTTCTCTTGGTCTCCAAGAGCGTGGACCACTGAGTAGACTGCGTCAGTGAGTCTGGCCTCCGACACCTGTGCGGGTCTCTTGCTTCACGACGTTGGGAACATTGCAATGACTTGAGAAGATATGACCCTGGCGTTGCCTTCACTCACCGAACACGAAATGAAAACATTTTCTGCCTTCTTGTAGATGGCTTCTCCATTAAGACCGTTTGTGGTGGTGTAGGCGGCAAAAATACCCTCCTCTGCCTGGTACACATTCCATTACTGGGATACCAGTGTCCAGTTGACGGAGCCTTTTGGAGTCACATGGGAGTACTGATCTTCTGTGAGGGTCAAAGGACCCTTGAGTGAGGTGATTCTGGCGTGCCAGAGCGCCTCTTGAGTTTCACTGGAATTGGCTGTGGGATCGACGCCGGGACCTCACCTTGACGGCGTAAAACTTTGAGTTGGGCTCCGGGGATCGCGTGGATGTCCCTTCTCCCACGTAGTCGCTGGAAAAAGCCTCCTACGGAATGAACTCCTCGTCACTGGCCGACCCCGTGGCCCCGGTAGTAGAACTAGTGGGGTAATGGGGTGCAAATTCCCCCTTTCTCCGTGAGCGTCTGACAGAATCCAGGATTTGGTCACTTTCTGAGGGGGAGATCCTGAGAGAGGAGGCTCTCGCGCGCTGATACATCGGGGTTCAACGTGGAAGGGCTTCCCTCGGCTTTGCCTAGGAATAGACCCGTGGGGAAGCAGACTCTATTCTGTTACCGACTGCCGGTTGACCTGGGTGGTGACGGTGTTGGAGCCGAAGGTGGTCTGGCGTCATCAGCAGAGCCCTCTTTTTCTTGGTCTTAAGGTTTCAGCATGAGGAACTATATGCCCAGTGTGGGATCCTTCCACCACAAACGAGGTGCCTTGCGCTTGGAAGCAGATTAAGCAGCTTATCTCCATCTGTCTTTAATTATAACCCAATCTTTCCTGGTTTTGTCTACCGGAGAAGAGTACTTCGTGAGGGACGTAAGCCACACTTCGAATACTGTGCAGGCGAGGGGATCGAAACAACACCCCCCCTCCCCCCGACAATCAAGGGGTGTGGATAGAGCAGCAATTATGACCGTACGGGCGGAAGGAGCTGCGACAGCCTTTCCTTGGCTCTTAATCGAACGAATATCGTGGTTGTCCTTGGTCGCTCGAGGAGAGTAGTCTTGCCAGTTGTTGATGTTCTAATTACCGCGCCACCACCAAATCAGGGAGTGGTATCAGAAAACAAAAAGGACATTCTGTGTGTGTGTGTGTGTGTGTGTGTGTGTGTGTGTGTGACTCCATATAGTACCTCACAATCCTCCCAGAGAATAGACATGAAATGGCTTCTTGCCAGCTGTTCTCGGGTACATGGCACCCCCTGATACTAAGCTCACGAGGAAGCGGCGCCAGAAGTCACTGCGGGCAACCTGTGAGGTGTGTGACTCTATAGAGCACATCACGATCCACCAGGAGGCCGGGCAGGAGTAAAAGGTAAACATATCAAAAACTATCGATAAAATCCGACTGTGATTAACGTAAAGATTAAACCAAACACAATGTATCCCAGAGAAGGATGGGAATACATGTACTCACTGCCAGTAGTTACCTGGAATCACGTGGTAACAGTGAAAAGCAAACATCTATTCGTTACCACAGGTGGGTGAAAACTGAGGCAGAGCGAGGGTCGACTCGGTCGAGTCCTCCAGGGAGCCGCTTCCAGACGTGGCGTCGACTCACCATAGAAAACGGCATTGGAATTAGGAGTGACTGCTGCAACGACTTCGAAGTTTATGGAAAGTTTGCGAGTGTAGCCTAAGTTTTAGTAACTTAGATGACTTGGTATACCCGATCACCCCTCTGGAGGGGTGTTATAGGGGGTCCTCTAGTACACTACGGAGGCACAGTGCACTATGTAGGGGGTATTTAATTTCATTTATATTTTATTATGTATTTTTTTTTTATTCTTGCTTCTAAGTTTTATTTTCAAATTCAGCTTCTCAGAGTAATTTTTTTTCAGTTTCTTACTCACCTTATTGATTCCTTCTGTTATCTATTTCTTAGTTACTTTACTTATTATTGTCTTCTACATATAACCGTTAACCTCTTAAACATGTGGTCGCGTGGCGAGGTCTAGGGCACGTGGGTTCAGTTGTATTTAATGTTACCAAGATATGGGGAAGAAGCAAAGGTAATACTGCTGGAAAAATGACACCCCAACATACTGTACAATAAAGATGATTTATTAAACATGAAGTAGAGTACCTGACCACTTTAACAGAACATAATCACTTGAAGCACTCCTTGGGGTTCTCTCAAGACTTGACCAAATTAACGTTAATACTGATACAAATTACAATGACCACTTGGCCTTACTTCAACGTCAGCAAAACACGTATTCAACTTTGACAGGACCAATGTTCAGTCGAAATTAATACAGATTACTGATAAAATTCAATGACAGTGACACACAACAAAGAATGATCGTCAGCCCTTCAATTACATTATTACTCATACCAATACTTCATAGCACTTCTCAAAACCCGTCACACGACTATTTATTCGTGTACAGTAATTATTATTACTCTCTCAATGCTGGGAATTTAAGTTACTCTGGCACACACAGTTATCACGATTCCCTAAGTCAGTGATACAACCTTACCTCTCGTCTCTTATCAATATTAGACCTGTTAACGCTCCTTCGTCACAGGATACATCGGTATTTATTTTCCTGAGATGGAAAAATTACGGATACATACAGAATGCTGCCACAGGCTTAAGCCACTTGTATTCAAAGCACAGGCCGGGCGTTTACACTCTGCGATGCTGCGGCCAGGCTCCCTCGTGTCCTGGGTTCGACCATATGTCTCACAGATACGGCCGCACCCGTAGGCCTACGACTCTCGTCGGGCGCCATCAACTCAAGATCTTAATCCGGTGAATTAAAGACATCCTGTCAGACATCTTATCTGCCACTGGCCACCGCTTCTCGGCAGGTCCAACACCACACACCGGGTCTGGTTGACGAGGGAAAGGCATTCAGAATGAACTATTCAAACTGCCCTCTCTCTTTTATGCACCCTGTGTTACCACCACCGATACTTTTACATACATATTCAATGGTCTCAGTTACGGTACACCTCGGGCAGTGAAAATTAGGCTATGGGCTTATATTAATCTCCTAAATTTAACTCTTATAATCTATTCAGTGTTTGAGCTTGCAATGCAATTCTTAAATTGACGTCAAGTACATAGGATGGCAATCACACTTTGGGCAGAGTCAGCAAAGCACAACCTTAGGTCTTCTCACGATTATAGTGTTACCTTTCAGAGTTCTTGCCCGATGACCGATTCTGTCTTCAAGATTAATGAGATTATTTAATAAAATATGACAATAATTTCAATACACTCATCGGATTCTGTGAGGCCTGTCAATCACAGAGATATAACTTCAGTTTTGAATTTCTATATCGTAACTTCACGAAAGACACAACATTGATCAGCTGCTTGTTTAGCTGCCAAAACACACCATATCAATACAATTTACACTACACTTAAAGATAGATGAATCTTTCAACATATATTCAATACATCTTGAATGATTCAGCTGACTTAAGGCTACTCATACAAGTTACATCGTAACAAGTCTCTCTCGAGGAGCAACCCATTAGTTTCACACATGTTTTGTGGACGTCGGAACATAATATGAATAAATGTAGATTAATATAATAGATGTGCAATTGTGACCATGAAAACTAAAATAATAATAATAATAATAATAATAATAATAATAATAATAATAATAATAAGTCAGTAAAATTGTCGTACAGGTTAAAACAAAAATATTGCATCGTATCTAGTGTGAACTCAGTGTAGGTTCCAGGAGGAATTGATTCATTTTTGATTTTTCAAAATTTGCCAGAGTTATAGATTCTGATTTTTTTTCCTCGTTATTCAGTACTATGGAGAATTTCGATATTAAGGCGTTCGTAGTAGACCCATCAGTGGAGAATTTTGGCTTATCATTATGATGTAGACTTGTAGAGTACAAAAGCTCCACTAATAAACAGGACATAATGAATTCAGTCTTAAAGACATTAGTTCGAAGAAAATTAATTCCAGACATCATTTTAGAGACAGATTTGTCCTGTGCAAACAGACAATGCCGCACCCGCATTGTCTCAAAGAGTCTCAGGAGGCATAGATAATGGTAATGATAATGATAATGATTCAATATCAACTTTAGAATATCAGATCAGACATAAATAGTTTGAGTAAGAACAACGCCGTGAGCGTTAGAAAAGCAACGCCAGTTTTATTTCAAAGAACGAAAATTTGAATTAATACGACAAGAATGACCCTGACTCCTTTTTTTTTCACCACATATGAGAAACTTGCTGTTTATCTTAACTGGGAAAAACAGATTAAGTTGTTCTGGTGCAAACCAAATTAGTAGGTAAAGTTAGGCAAATTTATGCCAGTCTTAGCACTGAAGCTAGCATGAATTATAGGGTTGTGAATAATTGCATGTTACAGGTATATGATCAGGTAGCAGAGACTTGCCGTGTGACTTTTAGGAATCAATAAAAGGCACCCAACACCACTTACTTGGAGTTTGCAGATGAACTAAACCATCATATCGAAAAAAATGGCTCTAGGCAAGCAACATTACTTCACTTGAACAACTGGAAGAATTAATTATTTTAGAATAATTTAAGCTTAAAGTTCCTCCTGAAATCCGCCTGTATCTAGACAAGAGACGTACACGAGGTCATTACAGCCACTAAATTAGCAGATACGTATACACTGACTCATAACGAGTCCTTGATTCTAAGCGCTTTGTGAAGGCTGGCTCATATAGTTCGTCTCCTGGAGATTCAAGTGATTTCCGGAAGTTAAAAAAAAAAAAATAGTGAACCAAAACATGATTATAATACTAACAGTCATTCAAAGAATGCCACGTTCATTTTGCATGAGAGTTGGACATCACATTACTGATTTCTGAAATTCTAACCGCAAACGCTCTAAGTGATTTAAACCCAAACCTAATTCACAAATTAAACCAAATATGGATGTTCAGGTGGATTATTTTTATATAGTAAGAATTTTAAGGAGGCTTCAGATCAAATAATGTCTAATAAACCAGAGAAGCCTAAATCTGTATTAACTGTCAATGTTTTATATGTACCTAAATGCCTGGACCCATTTAAAGATTTCAAATTCAAGGGCACTCTCATTAGAAAAAAGTGACTAACCCAAAGAAATTGTAATTTTAAGAGACGCGGGTGAGGACGTACTCTTGCTGGACTTGTCTAGATATCCTGTCATACCTAGGGCTAGTTTATACAGTACTTTCAATCAGAATTAGTTCACGGTGACAGGCGTTCGTGAAGGACCAATGCCTGTTCAGGGTGTAGACTTAATTCTAGGGAATGATATTGCTGAATCATTAGTGGTTCCTCAACTTATTGTTGTCAAAGAACCTACTAAAAAAAAACAGTAGAAATAATAAAGAGAAGACTCTCATTTATTTTCTGCTTGTGTTGTGACCAGGTCCCAAGCTGAGCAAACCTAATTCGGATGGCACAGACCTGACTGGTGTTCCTGACTTATTTGTATAGAAGGAAGAAATTGGAAATTTACCTGCTTCTACTGATGATCGTATTTCTGTGCAGCAAAATCATTCCACCCTTCCACCTTGTCCACCATAATGTCCCATATTTCTAAGAATTTTTTGCACCCCCCCCCCCCTTCCCCCCCTTCAAGAACGGAGTTATACTATTTAAATCATATATCACTGAGAAGGTATAGATCTATTGATGGGCTATTTTCACTGAAATAGTAGTTCCTCAATCATACAGAAATATGATAATGGAGCTCGGTCGTGGTAAGGTAGCGGGACATTTTGGGGTTAACAAGACCTGTGACAAATTTCTTAGGAATTTGTTTTAGCCTCATTTAAGAATTGATGAATCTAAATTTATCAGATCTTGTAATATTTGTCAGCTTGCCGAAAACCAGAAAAGGACGCCAATATCTGTTAACTGTGATGTGTATCATTACCAGATATTCAAAAGCAATTCCTATGAGTAATATAAAGTTCGAAACCATTGTTACGGCTCTCTAGCAAATGTTCACCAATCATGGTATCACCCGCATTGTACAGTAGGGTAATGGAGGAGCTTACTGTAACGCAATATTTGTCAACCGCTTATCACCCATAATATCAAGGAGCCCTGGAAAGATTTCATCAAACTTTTAAAAGAGCTTATTGCCTACTCTAGAGAATGAGAATGATTGGGATGAAGACAGTGATTTTGTTCTTTTTGCTATAAGGGACAGTAAAAGAAAGTCATTGGCATTTAGCCCATTTCAATTGTTGTTTGGACGAGAGGTAAGAGGTCCATTAAAAGTTTTGAAAGAAACTTAAATTAATAAAAAGAATATGTCCACTTTACCAATTAAATACGTTGAAGATTTTAAGACAAAACTTTCAAAAATTCATGATTTTGCTAAGAAACACCTTAAAGATTATCAAACCAACATGAAATAAAATTATAACTTAGAATCTGTTTATAGGACCTTCAGTCATGATGATAAAGTTATTGTCTTCTTGAAAAATCATTCAAACCCTTACAAACAACATTTAGTGGACCTCACACTATCCAGAGAAAAGTAAATGATCTAATTATATTATTAACATCCCTGGTAGAAGGAAATCTTTCAAACTTGTACTGTACATATAAATCTTCTTAAGGCCTATCATTCAAGGGCCAATGAGTAAGACCTGGAGAATAAACCACAAGAGTCGAACCACACTTCCATACCATGTCCTTCTGATCCTATGTCTATTCCAGAAGAATACATTCCTTTCGAGAACCCTACTATACTGTATATCACAACTTTACTTAGTTTTTTACTTGTCATACTTCGCTCAAAAACAATGTGATCAATTAATAGATACTGAGACTGTTTTCACAAATCTGTACAGCTATGCCTGGTGTGTGTAACCTGAAGACGCGTGACATCAAGTTAGTTGATGGGGCAGAACTTGGGTCCATTAACGGGTCCACAGATTTATTTTTTATTTATTATTATTTTTCTTCGGGGAATAGTCCACCGGGGCACAGTTCATCGACCCACAACGGGGCCTAGGGAGCAAAATATAAGAGTAAAAATAAATTAAAAATAGAAAAGAAAAAGATTGTTTTACTAACCTAATACAGGAAACAAAAAATTACTGACCTTTATGGGTCTCTTTATTGAATGAAAAGTTAAAAATATGTAATCCTAACGAAACATGTTTTATAAAATACTGTTATACACAAAGGAAACAAAGTTATACAATCCAGACACTAGCTATGTACCAGGCAATAGGATAAAGAAACATCCTTTACAAATGCACTTCTATATATAATCACTTGACACATTTAACACCTCAAACCACAGAAAGTTTCTCTTGTCGCCTCAATCAGCCCAGTGTGCACTCACGATCACAAAGTATTAAACACAAAGGGCTTAGTCTGGGAAAAAAGAGAATACCCGGATTTGTCGTCCAGGCAAATTTTGTTGACTCATTCTATATAATTTAAGGGTGTTGAATCCAAATCTGCTGGGTGCCATTTTGTCACCGTTGGGGAAAATAAAAGATTCAAGATGGCGTCCAAGATGGCCGCCGAATACATAAATTTTGATATTTCAACCTTAAGCATCATAGAATAATTACATTTTGGTTGATTCATGGGTTTTCAGGGACAAAGAATGCAACACAGATGCTTCAGAAAAACTATTTGAAATATATACAGCTGTAGTCCAAAATGGCTGAGAAAACAATTGTGAGGGATATTTCTGCTTTCATTCATAAGAGAAAGTGTTGATTTAGTGACCAAGACTAATTACATACACTGGAAATAGATATATTCACATATGATCTTAATCTTTTATACACTAAAAGGTTACTCCATCTTATTCCAGACTCTGTAAAGATCCATAATATCATAAATTACAGGATCCTATATTTCTAATATATTTATACACTCAAATATTTTATATTAATCAACACTGTCATCATTGCTTTCATCATCTTCCTCATTAACATCAAGAGTTGTCATGGTTCTTTCATTGGGGCACACATTTTCTGCATGACAACAGCAGAACATGGAGCATGATAGCAGGGCAGCAACGCAACTACATCGAGCAGTTGAACATGGCAGATTGGCTGAACAGCTGCACCTGATCAGTTTCTGGATAATGTCTGGTACTGGTGACACATCTGAAGGCAATGAAACTGGAAGCAGAAGTTTGGACGCCTGATCACTTGGCCATCCGTACTGCCTTGGGTCATGGTTTGGTGGACCAACTTCTAAGGCTGCTCTCCAAATTATGGTGTGGTAGCGCGCCCTAAGCACATGTAGTTCAAATACTACAGTTGTTGGAGGCAAGCATTTCAACTCAGGAGCTGAAGTCAGCCTTTTGTTGGACATTTTGGATGTCCAAACATCAAATCGTACAGTAGACATACCATGGATGACCTTCGAGTTATAACATGCTGCTACAAATCTGATGGCTTGAAAGACAACCTCTGTTATCTCGGCAACAATTTTCCAAAGTTTGTCAAGACGATAAAAAGATTTTAAAGTCTGTATGGCGGTAACCTTGCCAATGCCATAGAGATGAGAGGCGGTGTCACATCCAGAAAGAGCGTGTGCTGACATTATGTCATCAACAAGATCGCTGTGCTTTTCAACTGTGGCCTTGATGTCAGTGGTGGATCTTGAAGGACTAGTCCCCTCCATTAACATTTTGCAGGTTAACTTCTGTGATGAGTAGTAGTGCATCAGCAGCACAAACACATCCGTGTTTTCATGTCTGGTTTACGCATGGCATTACCCAACTGAATCTCTTTGGGTACTGAGTCTCGGCCAGTAGAGATGAGCGTTCTACCATTCTGTGGAAGAAGCTCGGCATTCTCCTGTAGATATTGATAGACAAGATCTATCAGTTTCACTTTTTCTCTTTGACTGTCAGCACAGCATTCTGAGGGGGTAGTTATGTGTTTAGGGTCAGCTGATGGCGCCGGCTTGCATTTTTTCCTGCTCTTGACATCCTCATTGCATCTTTGATACTGTTTGGGTAGTACCTGTCAAAGATGAGATAAACATCAGTCTTCTGCAATATGTTACTGTTACGAACCACGCCATCTATTGTCATGATCTACCTACCCAGCACTATTTCATTAGCCCAAAGCACGCGGACTTTACATACAATCAACACATCACCCGTTCACGGCCCACGAGCCATGACTTCATAACCGCTGACCACCAGGTTAAAGTAGTCCTAGACTACACAAAAGCTGTTCAACGAGTTCCGTTGCCGTGAACTCTAATGGGACCACCTGTATGGTGGTCAGCGTTTTACCAAATCCGGTTTCTGAAACACGAGCCTGGTTAAACATCGAACCCACGCTCACGAGCCTACTGTAAATAGGTAACGCTAGCCGCTGACCAGACAGCAGTACTAGACTTTGTTATATGGCAGTGAACTCTATCGGGGACTACCCGTATCACGTAGGTGGTCAGAACCACGTTTACCAAATCGTTTGAACACGAGATCCATATATATTTATTTAAATAAAGCACGCAGACTTCTACATACAATCAACACGGCGCCATAAGCTCGTTGAACAGGCTTTGTGTGAAATAAACAAAGTCTAGGACTGCTTTTGTATCCTGGTGGTCCAGCGGTTAGCG
>NW_024737042.1:20118511-20140855 GCF_018991925.1 Homarus americanus
AGGTAAATAATCCATTTATATAATACTCTGTTGATGAGACAGGGGCCATTACATATGTCTATGTTGGGACTTGGTTGCCAGATGTGTTGTAATGTAAGGAAGAGCTTAGTATGCCCTTAGCAAAGTTGTTTAACATGTCCTTAAAAACAGGTGTAGTACCAGAATCCTGGAGGATAGCGAATGTAATACTGATTTTCAAGAAGGGGGATAGATCACTATCCTCTAACTACCGCCCAATCAGTCTAACATCAATAGTAGGCAAATTACTGGAAGCAATCATTTCAAACTCTATTCGAAATCACCTGGAGAAGCACCGATTGATCAATGATTCCCAGCATGGCTTCACAAGCGGACGTTCTTGCCTAACTAATCTATTAACATTCTTTTCATCAGTTTTCGAATCGGTGGACGAGGGGCACAATTATGATGTGGTATATCTCGACTTTAGCAAAGCCTTCGACAGAGTCCCCCACGAAAGACTAATTAGAAAGGTAGAAGCTCATGGCATCAAAGGTGACATCCTTAAATGGATTAGGGCGTGGTTACAGGACAGGAAACAGCGAGTGAGCATTAACGGCACTAAGTCCCATTGGAGCAACGTCACAAGTGGAGTTCCCCAAGGCTCAGTACTTGGACCATTATTGTTTATTATATACATAAACGACATAGATATCGGCATAGACAGCAACATAAGTAAATTTGCTGATGACACTAAAATAGGACGTGTTATCAAATCTGACGAGGACTCGGCAAAACTACAGGAAGATCTAAACAAATTTTTCCAATGGTCTGAAAAATGGCAGATGAAATTCAATGTCGACAAATGTAAAGTACTCAGTATAGGAGATGTAAACAGGGAAACCAGATACCAGATGAACAACGATGCCATAGAGAAATCCGACTGCGAGAGAGATTTAGGAGTAATGATAAGTAGGAACCTTAAGCCAAGTAAACAATGTGTTTTTGCTCGTAACAAGGCTAATAAAGTACTTGGGTTCATACAAAGGAGTGTTAGTTACAAGACTAGCGAGGTCATCCTAAAACTGTATCTTGCTCTTGTGAGACCACACCTGGATTACGCAGTTCAGTTCTGGTCACCGTATTACAGAATGGATATAGAATCCTTGGAAAGAATTCAGAGGAGAATGACAAGACTAATCCCGGGCATTAGGAACCTTGAGTATAGAGACAGGTTAAAGCATCTTAATTTGCACTCCCTCGAGAGACGTAGAGCGAGGGGCGACCTGATAGAGGTGTATAAGTGGAAGACAGGGCTAAACAAAGGGGACATTATAAAGGTACTCAAATTATCCAACCAGGAGCGAACTCGTAACAATGGTTTTAAATTAGACAAATTTAGATTTAGGCGTGAAATAGGTAAACACTGGTTTGGAAACAGAGTAGTGGATGAATGGAACAAGTTACCAAATATCATCATTAACTCGAATACGCTGAATTGCTTCAAACATAGGTTGGATGCTCATATGAGCAATAGGGGTTGGGTGTAAACGGGACTGCCCAGTATGGGCCAATAGGCCCGCTGCTGTTTCCTCCATTCTTATGTTCTTATGTTCTTATGTAACCCACATTTATATAAGTATTACTGCCTGTTAGACAGGGACTAATACAAGAGAGTGAATCACATGCAGACAGCCGACCCTCCTCCAGGAACCGGCTGAGTGCCTTCTCTCGTCATTGATTACGGTGTCGATACTTACCATCACCTAATTGATAGTGCCATCACTTAGTCGACACATGTCGTCAACTGAGTAGCCACACATCATAATTCAATAGACATTATCATCACTGTCTCGACTCGTGTCATCACTAATTCTACACTGATCATCGAATGAGTCCTTATATGATGTATCAATATCGAAATGACACTTAGTATCACTAACTCACCACGTGTCAATCACCATGCCATCACTTATCGTCACTGAGTTGATATTTATAGTATGATTCACCGAGCCGACATGTATCACCGCGACCTCATGCATCACCGCGTCCTCAAGCATCACAGCGTCAACCAAGGACCACCACGCTGGCATGTATTACTGCTTTGACACATTGCAGTGATATCACGAATTCATCTTACTTTCGCTCCAGTAAATCGCGACTTTGTACTATCATGAAAAAGTTCGTAACACTGTCTCTGAAGCTCTGCAGTGTTGTTCACCAAGACACACACACACACACACACACATGTAATAAGTCATTTATGTCCAATGTATATTTTCAGCCTTCGGGCTGCAAACTTTTTCAATAAACCGTTTATTATTATTATTATTACACACACACATAAACACAAATACACACACACTCACACACTAGGGTATAGCATTGTCATTCTTAGTCATATAAACGCCACGTTTGTCACCAGCCAGAGGATATGACATGCTGTTTTCTGTCCACCGGGGTGTGTAAATACACGTGCCCCACCCCACCCCCAGGGATGAGCTTAATTCAAAACAAATGTCATGCATCCGTAAAATAAAACCGTTTGAATTATTTGTTGTAAAAAATAGAAATATATGGAAAACTATATCAAAAGGCTTTAAGTCGCCATCCCAAAGAAACGCATAATGATATAGCAGAACCATACTGAACCATGACAGACGATTAAAAAGAGTTTATGTTGCTGTAATACATGACATGATCCTTTGAACCCAGTACGTCCAATTGTTCAGATGACTTTAAATAAACTTATTCTTTTAAAAGTGTTCTATGTAACAATCTTTAATATAAGTCACATCTCCCACACTCGTCTAAAGGATCAGGAGGCCCCCGGGATGTAAAGTCAATACACCGTATATATTTAATTTATCTATAGATTTATAATTAACTTTCTCACAGCTCTACAGGTACTGTCCTCATTGATTCATTAAGTCACTTATATTACACTAAATAAAACTAATTTCAAGTAGATTTAACTGACTCACTGACAAAATCGTCACTGTTTCTGTCACTTCAACGTGAGCTTCTTCTCTCGTTGACCATAGAATGCTCAGATCAGGCACCAAGTCTGGCATCTTGAAATGCCTGAGTGTCCCTGCAACCCCAGGAGCTGCTGTCCGTTATGTCACAGTCCACGTATTGTACGTGGCAGCTGGGCTGAGGCCGACACGATCAGCCACATTCAAAGTTAATGTGTCAACGCACCTGGTATCAGTGTTGAAAAATCAGCTGACAGAGACTGGGGCCTCACGGCCACAGGATAGAATAGAACGGGATCTTGGAGCACCAGTGGGACCCAGAGGCCCACCGGCATATAGACACGTCTGCCCCACATCAAGCAGACATGCTTACAAAGCTCCAATAAGATCCCAACGGTGGAATAAGCAGAAGAGATGACCAACACAGAAACCCAACGACTACACAGGCGGGTGAAGGCAAAGCAAGATGGACAGGCTACTAAGGTGAAACCCAACAAACTGGGCTATCGGCAGTCCATTGTAACTCACCCTCTCCCCAGATGTTGCAGCTACCTGCACCACCAGATCAGGCAAAGGGAGAGCCTAGATGTATGACTGCGGCCTGCGCTCCTGCCTCACCACATAAATCAACTCACGTGCAGTCATCATCCAGCTCATCTTACTTTTCATCATCATCAGAATCCTTAGACCCCAAAAAATCTTATCGTGACAGACGAGTGGCGACGGGGAGAGGCAGAGATGACTGTTGGGAGTCTCTAGTCAAAACTCTGCCTCTGGGCGACATACTGTAGATAAGAGGCTCGTTTATGTACTGGGATCAAGCTACTCTGCTCACCCCACATGGGGAGAGGGCTAGAAAAGGTGCCCTAAACATAGCCTGCCTAAAAAAAAACAACCGGAATGGGCAACCGTACCCAGTACGGTCATACTGATGTGGTCAGAAACATAAAAACAGATCAGGACCCTTCTGGATACTTGCACAAATGAACGTCTTGAAAGAAGAACCGCCCTTTTGGCAAAAGAGCTGGCTAGGTATAATATCAACATAGCAGCCATTAGTGAATCCCGGTTCCCAGACGAGGGTCGACTCACAGAACGGGGCTCCGGTTATACCATCTTCTGGAAGGTTAAGCCTGCTGCTGAGAGAAACCGCATTTATGGATTTGGCTTTACCATTAGCCAATCCATCCTACTTAAGCTAACTGAAATATCTGTTGGGGTCAACGAGAGCCAGATGAAGCTCCGAGTCCAACTGACTTACTCACGTCATGCCTTACATCATCAGTGCACAATACCCAACACTAGCTGCAGAGGATAACATCAAAGAGGTCTTTTACGCCGACGTTGACAGGGTACTAACCTCTATTCCCAGAGAAGATAAGGTTGTCCTCCTCGGTGACATCAATGCCAGAAATGGCAGAGATGCTTACTTATGGAAGAGAACCATAGGGAAAAATGGAGTGGGTAAGTGTAATTCTAACGTCCTGAACACAACTTCACTGTCACCAACATCTTGTTAAGGCAAGCCAACAAGTTCAAGGGTTCTTGGCAACACCCAAGATACAAACATTGGAATCTCATCGACCACATCATTGCCAGAGAAAGAGATCGCCGAGATGTCCTCATCACTCGAGCCATGCGTGGCTCAGACCACTATGACACAGATCATCAGCTCGTCAGAGCCAAACTCTCCCTTCACGTCGACCCAAAACAGCGAAGGCAAGAAGCCTCCAGAAGAGGTTTTAACACCAAGCGACTGGAGGATCAAGTAATAGAACATGCTTTCAGAGAGCAGCTCGAAGATGGACTAATAAACAACCCAACAACAAACAACTTAATTCCAAGTGTCGAATGGGGTATCCTTGACACTGTCATCACAAAAACCTGCAGCGAGACCGTCAAGCAGATCAAAATAAAACACCTGGATTGGTTTAATTAAAATAACAAGGAAATCGACGTACTCGTCAATGGTAAAGATGCTGCCTTCACTGATTGGCAGAACAGCCCTAAGTCTCGGACGAAAGCTGATACCTTCTGCCAGAAGATGGCGATGGCTCAGCGCGAACGTCGCAATCTAAAGAACGAATGATGAAAAAAATGAATCATGTGAGAAGCAAAAATTAACGGATTGACACAATATGCCTGAATTTTTAAATTCCAGTGGTACGGCCCCTCTCCACTCATCCGAAGGTAACTCTCTAATCAATGACGAAGAAGGCATCCGTCAGCACTAGAAAAAGAACTACCATTCGGTGCTGAGCCAGAGCACCGATGTGGATGCCCTGACTTCCCAGCTGGTCCCTCAGCACCGAGAATTGACCCACCTTAACTATCCTCCATCCCATGATGAGGTAGCTATTGCTATTAAGCAGATGAAAATAAATAAAGCCACAGGGCCTGGTGGAATCCGAGCCCAGGTGTATCAATCAGGAGGACCTCTGCTTACCAGCCGTCTCCACTCTCTCCTGGAGAATATATGGGAAAATCAGGAAATCCCTCACGATCTTAAGGACGCCTTCATCAATATTTATAAGAACAAGGGAGACTGGTCAGATTGCAGCAACTATCACAGGATCTCGCTGCTGTCCATAGCTGGCAAGATTGTCGGCCGAATCTTCCTGAGGCGGAAAAACTCCTCCCAGAACCTCAATGTGACTTTCGACCATCACATGACACCAATGACATAATGTTTGCTGGCCGCCAGATAAAGATAAAGTGAAGAGAGCACCGTCATGACTTGCAATATGGTATAACATAAGTTGATGAACTACTTACTCAATTCAGCCGGCACTGGAGTTAATTAAAGGTTGGTCACTTGACTCTATATACTGTGGTATCCATCCATATGTTACTGGGGGCCCCCCTTTTTAGGTTAATGTATTAGTTAGGAAGGGAAATGGAAAGAGATGTTTTCCAAGTTAAATTTATTTAGCAAAGACTTGATATGAAGTCACATGTGTTCGCCCTATTTCTAACTAGAGATACCGTGGTGGGAAAAGGAACTCACTGTACACCTGTACGACTACAGAAAAAACACATTAAAATACACGTTACCGTGACCCAGTGCGACACTCACAGGTCCATCCAGCAATCTCTACCCTCTATCACACCCAATGTTAAAGCTGTCTGTGTTTCCAACTCTGCTGCTAAGCACAGATTATGAGTGTCCAATCAGAGCCTGTTTTTGTCCAAATATTATTCTGTTCTATTTATTTGATTGGTTAGTTTGAGGTATGGGCGGAGCTAACCTCATGACTCCTGATACAGGCCTACATCTGTTTTTCCTTGAGCCTGTAGCTAATTGAGTCCATTCTGGTCTGACAAGTACTATAAACATTCTAACGGTCGCTTACGTGGGTGTATGGGCATGTGTGGGTGTTCCTGTTTATCACACTGGCCTTCAACGACTTTACTACGGCCCTCGACTCAGTCAAGAGGGAAGCCCTGTGGCCGACCCTCAGTCACTTTGGTTGCCCACCAAAATTCATCGCCATTGTGAGGCAACTCCACAATGGCATGAACGGCAGTGTCCTGCACAGTGGCACCCATTCTTAGTTCTTTCCCATGAAAACGATGGTAAAACAACGATGTGTACTAGCACCAACTCTTTTCCATTTTCTTGGCTGCCTTCCTTACTCGTGCCAGTGTCATTGCCAATACCGGATGAAGGGGCCACTTCCATCACTGAACTTCATTATGCAGACGACCCCACCCTCGTCGCTCACACTGAACGCGACCTACAGGAGATCCTGAACATCTACTCAGAAACGTATGCGCACCTCGGCCTTGAGGTGAATATACGTAAGCCTCAGATTTTATTTCAGCATGCTCCTCGTTCAGCCACAC
The DNA here is from genome assembly GCF_018991925.1 of Homarus americanus. Lineage (NCBI taxonomy): Eukaryota > Metazoa > Arthropoda > Malacostraca > Decapoda > Nephropidae > Homarus > Homarus americanus. The sequence continues at coordinate 20,125,294 of NW_024737042.1, forward strand.
CTCCAACATCCATTCAGCTTAACGGTACTACCCTCTGTAATGTTACCCACATTCAGTATCTTGGCTCCCACCTGTCCACCACCCCAGACATCGATGAAGAGATCAACATCGGATCAGATGTGTATCTCAATCTTTTGGCAGACTCGGTACCCGTGTCTTCAGCTGTAGGGAGCTGAAATTATCTAAAAAGCTGCACATATATCGATTAGCGGTCCCCCCCACCCTGCTGTATGGCAGTGGGACATGGGTCACTTACAGGAGGCACCTCAAGGCACTTCAAAACTTTCACCAGCGTAGTCTACGTTCCATCCTCCGAGTTCGCTGGGAAAACAAGAGAACAAATGCCAGTATTCTTGCTGACACCCACATGGATAACAGAAGACTGCCAAAAACAGATACTTTACAGTGACCTAACGATTAGTAAACAGGCAATGAAAAAGGTATTGGGATAGTCTTAAGATAAACCTGAAAAAGTGCCAAATCGAGCCCCACACCTGGGAGACGATCACTCCACACCGTAACTCTTGGAGGAGCAGCACACGACGTGTCAATACTTTCGAGCTAGCCGACTGCATACCGAAGCAGACGAGCGCTAACACCGGAAAAACGCTGCCGTCGCCCCTCCCGCACTAGAAGTAACCCTTCACACGGGCAACATTTGTGGACAGCCCTGCCAGTCCGTACCGGCCTCTCGAGTCACCTCAGAGCTCACCAACGGAGGTGACATCTTTAATAACTGATATCATTGTCTCATAGCTGGATTATCGTCATACTCGATTCCTAGTTACAGTAAAGTAATAGTAGTGGTGTTGTTGGCGGTGGTGATAGTGGTGTTAGTGGCGGTGGTGGTAGTGGCGTTGATGGCGGTGGTGGTAGTGGTTTTGGTGCGGATGGTGGTAGTGACGGTGGTGGTTGTGGTATCGATGTAGAAAGTGGTAGCGGCGGTGGTAGTAGTGGTGTTGGTGTGGATCGTGGTAGCGGCATTTGCAGTTCTTGTGTGGGTGTAGATAGATGGTGGTAGTTGCTTGTAAGTGGTAAATGTGGTGCATTTGTTTGTGGCGGTGATTGTGACGTTGGTGGCGGTAATGTCAGTAGAAATAGTGGCGATGGTTGCGGGAATGAGGTGAGAGTTACAGATGCGTGAAGGGTGATGCTCGATGTGGGGAAGGAGACGTCACGCTCTCACGGTCACGGACGCTGTTCACAATATCCACCAGAGACAATCGGTCTCAACCTACTTGTATCACTCTACACTTCAGCTGTCGTCACGTAGGTACTCCCACTGAGGTCATCACATAGTCTGGATCACTGCCTGAGGTCATCACAGAGTCTGCTTGGGTCACTACTAGAAAACATCACATAGTCTGGGTCATTACTTGACCTGTTGAGTGATTTTGTTGACAGTAGGAGGAAGGATCTTCGACAGGGCGTTTCAGTGACTGCTTTTAGATGTTTTTCAACCTTCCCTTTCTTTCATTTCTATTTTTCTTTCATTTCTACCTTCTTTCCCTGATCTCTACGCTTTGCCTTTCTTTCCTTTATATCTACGAGTTGCTTTTCTTTCCTTCCTCCCTTCCTTCCATCCTTTTTTCCTAAATTTTGACCTTCATAATCTGTCTATCCTTTCTTCCTTCAATATGTCTCTTTTTCATCATTTATAGCCTTTCTTTAATTTTCTTCCTTCTCTCCTCCCTTCCTTCCTCCCTTCCTCCCTTCCTTCCTTCATACACATATTTTTCTTTCTTCTCCCATCTTTCTTTTCATTTCTTTCTCCTTGCATTATTTCAGGAAAAATGAATGAAAAGAAAGATGGAAGGAATAAAAATGTGTTATGTACACTTGCCTCTGTGTATAACAATAGTCATGTTTTATGTACAGTACGTAATGCCTTTTCCGTGTCTTTACTTGTTTGTGAGTGTGTGGTGAGGCGCATATGTAGTAAAAAGACGGGCTTGTGTCCTCATTACTGTTCTACTCTGTGTGTGTGTGTGTGTGTGTGTATGTATCTACGGACTTTTGAGTCAGTGCGAGTATTCTGTGACAAGGTTACTGTGACTTTAGTGTCCGTACAGATATATGGAGGCTATTACTTCTGTGGCCGATAATATATTGCAATTATGTGTTTCGGGCGTGACCAATACGGTTAAACTATAGCGGTGCAGTGGTTTGTATATCTACGAAAATTGTTGTAGTCATTGTGGTCAAAGAGAGAGCAGAAGATCCGACGAAAACCTGCCAGAGGAGGATTGGAATTTAAAACAAGGATTTAGAACCAGGTGATATTATACTACTTTATATTTTCCTGATACTGCATCCGACGGGTTGGAACCTTCAGTAATAAGATATACAGGTTTATGTTATTGAAAGACTCACTATTACATCTATGACCCAAAAATTTATATCTCAAGTTAGAGGATTTTTTTCAACTTCAAAAATTGAGGTGAAAGATAAGTTGTCTTAACTAATCACACGAAGGTAATTGTAAGGTGGCACATGATTACTAATGTTATTAATACCACTGAATCCAAGGCTGGGGAAAATTAACATCAGATCTTGTTCATCTTGCTCCATCCTCTTCTTGGTACGTAATGTAAGCTGTTGTAATAAAGCCTTTAATGTCGTAGAAACCAGCGTCACCAGCGAAGGGGGGCATCATCTTCACCATACCATGCAGCGTAGCCCCATGATTTAGGAGGCGAAAACCTTCAACCTAAACACTTTTCTTTTAAAAAACCCTGGAGTAAAAATATCGAATTCCAGGAATGGATATGATACCTTCATATAAATAGATCCCACATTGTTTAAACGAACGAAATTCAGTTGACCAGAAAATGGCGATGGGAGTTGGTCAGGATGGGACAGTGAAGAATCAGTGGTTGGGTCTTTTTTAGAAGTACTCAAATACTCCCAATAGTATGTGATAAATGGCATTACTCCGAAAGACACCGCCTGACGTATATAAACCGGTCGAGTCTGAGAGTCATATATTTCGGCCGAAATTGCCGAAAGGCGAAGAGGCCAGATATCTGAGATGTAAGAACAAGGTTCATAATGTAGGCGTAAAAAAAAGCTACTGTTTATTTTTAAGCCAAATGTTATGTAAGAACAGGAAATTTCCGAAATGCGAATAACACTATCAGATAACACTGGGGAACACACTTTCGGTTGCATGAGTTCTGACACTTGATTCTGGTAGATTTGAGGTCACAGATTCTGAAAATGGCATTCGTTTGTGCAGATCAGGTCTAGTTTTGACTTAGTTCGAGATCTGGGTCTGTCTAAAAAGCTGTCAGAATTGTTGGCTTCACGGTTAAAAGATAAAAACTTGCTGAAAATAGACACAAAGGTAACATTCTTTCGCAACAGAGAAAAGAACCTCTTACAGTTCTTTGATTCTAAATTTGACTTCGTATACTGTTGTGATATTTCTGGATTAGTCACCGCGATGGGAGCTCCAGGTTATGATCCGAAAGAGTGGCGCCTCTTTATAGATAGCTCTAAGCGGAGTCTGAAGTGTGTTTTATTACATATAGGCAACATCTTTGGCGCAATACCCATAGGACACTCAGTACACCTGAAAGAAAAATATGAACACATCAAAACGGTTTTGGAGCAACTCAAATATGAAGAACACAAATGGATCATCTGTGTTGATCTAAAAATGGTCAATTTTTTGCTAGGACAGCAAGGTGGGTATACAAAATTTCCTTGCTTTATCTGCCTCTGGGACAGCAGAGCCAAAGACAGACACTGGATTCAGAAGGAATGGCCAGTTAGGGAAAGCCTCAATGTTGGGGAAAAGAACATCATTTATGAACCCCTAGTGGAACGTGAAAAAATTGTTTTCCCGCCCCTTCACATCAAGCTGGGCCTTATGAAACAGTTTGTCAAGGCGCTCGATACTGACAGTGACTGTTTTAAGTATCTGTGTGAAGTGTTCCCTGGTTTAACGCTAGAAAAACTCAAAGCAGGTATTTTCGACGGCCCTCAAATTAGGACGCTGATTAAAGACCAAGCCTTCACTCAATCCATGACTGATGTTGAGAGAAATGCATGGGGAGCATTCGTTTCTGTTGTAAGGAACTTTCTTGGAAACAGGAAATCAGAGGACTATAAAAAGCTCGTTGAATCTTTGATGGAAAGTTTCCATGTGTTAGGTTGCAACATGAGCATTAAGATGCATTTCCTGAACAGTCATCTTGAACTGTTTCCGGCAAACTTGGGGGACGTGAGTGATGAGCAAGGTGAACGCTGTCACCAGGATATCAAAGTCATGGAAGACAGGTATCAAGGTCGCTGGGACATTCACATGATGGCGGACTATTGCTGGAGCATTCAGCGAGACTGCACTGAGAGGCGATATTCAAGACAGTTCATTCAACGCAAGTTTGTGCCTGAATAAATCTGGCATAGTTCACAAAAGCAACTGATGAATCCAAAATATGCTTGTCAAGGTAAATAAAATTAATTAAAAATTAATTCTACGTGTGTGGTAATTCCTCTCTGTGTGCTGGATTAGATTTTTAGCAGTAGTATATGGTAGTCTAACTATATATAGTAGTAAATGGTAGGTAACTCACCGCAACAAAACTAGACCCGATAGAAAAAAACCGGTGCCATATTTGAAATCAGTGACCTCAATTTACCCAGAAACAGGTTTCAAAATGTATGCAACTGACAAAAAGTTGAATTTTGTTCCCCAGTGTAATAGGACCTCATAAACGCCTAAATCCCGAACTTTATATGACTCGGACATTGATATGGAAGGTTTCAAAGGGTGGTGTAACAGGGAGGGTGGGGGCCAGTGGGGGGGGGGGTTGAGTGGATGGGGAAGAGGGCTGGGTCATTTCTGAAGCTGACCATACCCTGCCCAGTATAACGTATACTGGAGACAACGTCCCACATCATAAAAGAAAAGCAACTTAACCAATTGTGACCCAAACTTTAGTGGATATCACTATCTGACCTGTTAGTTTGAGTCAAGGTGACAGTGTTAGTTGCTTAAACTTTCGGTGATTAATATCAGACGGTGGTATAGCAGTGTTGTAGTCAACTAGGTGAACAAAATTCCTAGAACCTAGATGAAACACAATTTCCTAGATATTTTGGTGAACACAGTTTCCTAGGATCGAGACACATAGAGAGTGCTATATGTCAAATTATTTAATTGTTGTTGACCTTGTTATGCACTTAGAGACCTTAGTTGTTGGAGAGCACTAATAACATTATCGGTATAACACAAACAAGAAGGACGTGGGTGAATGCACCTTGTTGGAATTCCCTTCCAGCGTAAAAACTTATAACCTGGAGGAAAAAGCCTTTGAATTACTGAATTGATAAAGAGAATTATTATATTGGCCAAGTTATATTTGTTAGTCATTCATCTTTATGTTTAAAGTTTAAAACGAGGAGGAGGGGGAGGGGTCAACGTCAGGCTGGGTGATGATGGTGTGTAATAATTGTTATACTGCTAATTATTTTCACTTCTATATCACATGTCTTGGGGTAACTTGAAATTTCCTAAAAAATCTATAAGGCTGAAATACCACCTGATTAAAATGTTGGGAGAAAATTAATGAAATATTATAAAACTATTCTTTCAACCGAAAACATTAATTCATTACATCCCGAGATGATGCAGGTTACGTGCGTCATCACATCCAGGATGCTCGATGAGTGGCCCGACTTTGTGCAGTATCCCAAGTAACCGGACAAGTCTTTCCCAGTATCCTCGGTGAGTGGTCTAGCGGTAAACCTCATTCCAATGTAAACATAACGGCGACCGGAATAAGCTTAACGGATAACCTTCACCGCAGGTACGTTTCCCAGTGTGGTGAGCCGACGTCTCAACCTCTGCGTAGTGAAGCGCCACTTAAACAAAAATATATTTAGGTATATCTTTGCAAATACTGTATTCATTTAATATCCGTTTTCTCTAATGTTTAGATAGCAACTTTTCTGATTACAGCTTCCAGCTTTCCCCATTATGCGTTGTCTCTATCCAGGGAGAAATGAGAAAGAGAGAGAGAGAGAGAGAGAACGTGTAGTAGCATAAACAACTTCGTCACAGCTCCACCCTATAAACCAATCTGCCACTCCTTAACTTGTGTGTGTGTGTGATTTGGCGTGTATGTGTGTATGTGTGATATATCTGTGTGCACATGTTTGTATTGTGTTTTAGTGTGTACGAATGTTCTTGTGTGTGTATATGTTTATTTATGAATGGGTCTGCTTTTGTTTGTATCTTGGATATTATATAATAGTTATTTGTTTCATCACACCCTTTCCTCGACGTTTCAAGGGAAGTTATCCAAATGTTTCTAGAATAATCATTAAGTTTCTAGGTATTCCACTTTTTTCAGGTTTCCCACAATTTCTACATATTTTTTTGTTCTCCACATCACTCTAACGAGCCTTTTCCTTACACACTGTGATATCTTCTCTCTCACTATCCGTGTTTATTGTTTTGGGCTATGAATTTCTTCCGGAGTTTCTTCGTCCAATTTTCTCTGTTTGTGTTATTCCTTTTTAGTGTTTTCTCTCTGTTTGTCGATCCGTTTTCTCTTATTACTTGGGGGGTGAGGAGAATGGCACGATTCGTCGTCGTTCTGACAACTCGTAATTTCTCTTCTTCATTGTGGCATACTTATATTTTGTGTGTGCGAACATTTTTACTCGTTTATTGCAGTCGTTCTTTCGTTCTTGTTCTATTATTATTAGTGTGTTTTTGTTGGTGTTTGTGTAATTAATATTATCATTATTGCCATCCTTTTCCATATTTTTATTATTAGCATTACTATACTCACCATATTATGCTAATGACGTGGTGGCGATGTTGGTGGTGGTAGTGACAGAGTTAGTGGAAATATCAGGGGAGATGGAGGAGTGGTGTTGAAAGTGGTGGTAGAGATGGTGGTGGTGGTCGTAGTGATAAGTGTGTGGGCTACCTGTCAGCACCTGAACGGGACGTGACCTGCGAGGAGTGGAGAAAGCCACTGGCTAGCCTGGACGCAATCAACAGGCACACCCCGACAAACACACTATAAACTTGTGGCTGTTTGTCTCCTCGAACACTACCAGTCTACCAAGTGTTTGAAAGATAGGTGGTGGTGATGGTGGTGGTGAGGGTGATGATGGTGGTGGTGAGGGTGATGATGATGGTGGTGAGGGTGATGATGGTGGTGGTGAGGATAATGATGGTGGTGGTGAGGGTAATGGTGGTGCTGGTCAGGAGATAGTGGTGGTGATGGTGATGGTGGTGGCGTTGAGGGTAATGGTGATGGTTGTGACGGTGTAGGTGAAGGTGGTGAAAGCGATGGTAGTGATGATGGTGACGGTGGTAATGGTGACGGTGATGAGGATGATGGTGGGGGAAGATAATAAAATATATAGGTTAAATAAATTAAGTAAAAAATAATATATCCATTCCCTGTAAGTTATATTTTTTGCTATTAAAACAAAGTTGTGTAGGAAGACAGCAATATTCCCTTAAACATACTGTAAGTAGGTCAGTGACCATTTCCCCGTCAAGTGAGTTATTGGAGACCCAGCTGCGTCGCCTCAGGTGCTGCCGAGTGTTTGTGGTTGTGGGTGAAGCTGTCAGGTAAACCAACATGTGTGCAGTACATATGCTCGTGTGTACATGAGAACTCTGTGTGACAGAGATTGGGTTTTCCTTAAAAAGATAACACATGGAACAGAAACGACAGACGTAAAAGAAAATAAAGGTTACGAAAAAAAGAATAGAAGTGTGAATAGAAAAGCTGAAGTAGTTAAACAGAGAAAAACTACTAAAGGAGAAAGACGATGTAAGAGAAACAATATATAAGCTAAGATGACCTACATCACCACACTACCTACACCACCCACCACCACACTACCTACACTACCTGGAACGCTGGAAAGTTTCAAAAGGAGGTTGGATAGATTCAGGGATGATAGAGAGTGGTAGTAACTCTCGACAGGAGCTGCCATGCACAGGCCAACCGGCCTAATCACAGGAGTAATATATAGACCTCCCAATCATGATAGAGTCAATGAACGACTTATCTGGGATGAAATGCGCAGGGCTTCCATACACAACAAAGTCTGTATAGTAGGCGACTTTAACCTTGGCCAAATAGATTGGACTGACCTTACGGGTAACTCAGAATCAGAGGATTTTCTCGAGACAATCCAGGACTGTTTTCTAAGTCAACATATAACCGAACCCACATGGGGTAATAATATACTCGATTTAGTTCTGTCGAACAGAGAAAACCTCATTTGCAATGTCTAGGTAGGGAACGAACTTGCAAACAGCGATCACAAAGAAATTCGATTCCAGTTAGATTTTCAGGGCAGACGTAAGGAAAATTCCACTAAAGTACCAGATTTCAGAAGGGCAAACTTTGATAGTTTAAAGAGGCAGCTGAGAGAGGGGGTGTCGCCCTTGGCCGTGAACCTGACAGATGACTCCGACCTGATAACGAGATCTGAGATTGCCGAGTTCCACGACAATTTAAATAATGAGTTACTTAATACACAAAGGCAGAACATACCATACAAAAAACTCAGATCAGACAACAATGGCCCTAAATGGATAAATAATTATTTAAAGAACATCATTGGCCAAAGGAAGGCTATAGGTTGAAGGATAAAGCTTGGCGAAATTTACCTCCAGGATTATTATAAGATATTGGCGAGTAGGGTTAAAATCGAGATAAGGAAAACCAAGAGGAATAATGAGGTAAGGATAGCAAGGGAGGCGAAGACAAACCCCAAAGGATTCTACCAAATGTATCAAACTAAAACACGAGAAAAGATTGGACCAATACGGTCAGATACCGGCGAGCTAACTGATAATGACGGAGAAATGAGCAATAATCTGAATAAATATTTTTCAACAGTTTTCACCACGGAAAATTTAAACATGATACCCGAGGCACCGACTCTATTCAGAGATAGTGAAGAAAACAAATTAAGCGAGATAGTAGTGACTAGTAACGATGTTAGTAAGCAAATAGACAAACTTAAGCCTAATAAGTCACCTGGCCCCGATGAGATATTTGCCAGAGTATTAAAGGAATGTAAGGAAGAGCTTAGTATGCCCTTAGCAAAGTTGTTTAACATGTCCTTAAAAACAGGTGTAGTACCAGAATCCTGGAGGATAGCGAATGTAATACCGATTTTCATGAAGGGGGATAGATCACTATCCTCTAACTACCGCCCAATCAGTCTAACATCAATAGTAGGCAAATTACTGGAAGCAATCATTTCAAACTGTATTCGAAATCACCTGGAGAAGCACAGATTGATCAATGATTCCCAGCATGGCTTCACAAGCGGACGTTCTTGTCTAACTAATCTATTAACATTCTTTTCATCAGTTTTCGAATCGGTGGACGAGGGGCACAATTATGATGTGGTATATCTCGACTTTAGTAAAGCCTTCGACAGAGTCCCGCACAAAAGACTAATTAGAAAGGTAGAAGCACATGGCATCAAAGGTAATATCCTTAAATGGATTAGGGCGTGGTTACAGGACAGGAAACAGCCAGTGAGCATTAACAGCACTAAGTCCCATTGGAGCAACGTCACAAGTGGAGTTCCCCAAGGCTCAGTACTTGGACCATTATTTTTTATTTTATACACAAACGACATAGATATCGGCATAGACAGCAACATAAGCAAATTTGCTGATGACACTAAAATAGGATGTGTTATTAAATCTGACGAGGACTCACCAAAACTACAGGAAGATCTAAGCAAATTTTTCGAGTGGTCTGAGAAATGGCAGATGAAATTCAACGTGGACAAGTGTAAAGTACTCAGTATAGGAGAGGTAAACAGGGAAACCAGATACCAGATGAACAACGATGCCACAGAGAAATCCGACTGCGAGAGAGATTTAGGAGTAATGATAAGCAGGAACCTTAAGCCAAGTAAACAATGTGTTTTTGCTCGTAACAAGGCTAATAAAGTACTTGGGTTCATACAAAGGAGTGTTAGTTACAAGACAAGCGAGGTCATCCTAAAACTGTATCTTGCGCCTGTGAGACCACACCTGGATTACGCAGTTCAGTTCTGGTCACCGTATTACAGAATGGATATAGAATCATTGGAAAGAATTCAGAGGAGAATGACAAGACTAACCCCGGGCATTAGGAGCCTTGAGTATAGAGACAGGTTAAAGCATCTTAATTTGCACTCCCTCGAGAGACGTAGAGCGAGGGGCGACCTGATAGAGGTGTATAAGTGGAAGTCAGGGCTAAACAAAGGGGACATTACAAAGGTACTCAAACTATCCAACCAGGAGCGAACTCGTAACAATGGTTTTAAATTAGACAAATTTAGATTTAGGGGTGAAATAGGTAAACACTGGTTTGGAAACCCAGTAGTGGATGAATGGAACAAGTTACCAAATATCATCATTAACTCGAATATGCTGAATAGCTTCAAACATAGGTTGGATGCTTATATGAGCAATAGGGGTTGGGTGTAAACGGGACTGCCCAGTATGGGCCAATAGGCCCGCTGCAGTTTCCTCCATTCTTATGTTCTTATGTTCTTATGTATTGCAGACTCCTTATTTTCTTATGTTCTTAGGTAAACCACCCACCACTACACTACCTACACCACCCACCACCACACTACCTACACCACCCACCACTACACTACCTACACCACCCACCACCATACTACCTGCACCACCCACCACTACACTACCGACACCACCCACCACCACACACCACCACACCTACCCACCCACCACTACCACTACAGCACCCACCACCACACTACAGGACCACCCACCACCACCACAAACACCACCCACCACCACACCACCACACCACCCACCACACACCACACACACCACCACACCCTACACCACCCACCACACACTACACCACCCACCACCACCACCCCACCCACCACACACCACACCACCCACACCCACCACACCCACCCACCTTCACCACCCACCACCACACTACCTACACCACCACCACCACAGACACCACCCACCACCTAACCACACGCACACCCACCCACCCACCACCACCTACACCACCCACCACTACCACTACCACCACCCCAGACTACACACACCCACCACACTACCTTCACCATCCACCACCACCACACTACACCACCCACCACTTACTACACCACCCACCACCACACTACCTACCAACCCACCACCACACTGGAACCACCACACCACTACACTACCCACCACCACAACATACACCACACCCACCACCACAACTTCACCACCCACCACCACCACTCACACCCACCACCACACTACCGTCCACCCACCACCATACTACCTACACCATCCACTCACACAACCTACACCACCCACCACCACTGCCACACACACCACTACACTACCTACCACCCACCACCAGATTACCACCACCACCACCACCACCACCACCACACTACCTTCACCACCCACCACCACCACTCACACCACCCACCACTAAACTACCACCACACACCCACCACACCCTCCCACCCACCACCACACCTTCACCACCCACCACACACCACCCCACCACCACTCCTACACCACCCTCCACACACCCACACCTGTGCACCCACCACACCACCACCCACCACTACACCACACCACCCACCACCACACCACACACACCATACACTACCCACCACCACCACCCACTGTACCACCACCATACCACCACTACCCACACCATCCACCACACCCTACACCACCCACCACCACACACCACCCACCACACCCACAAACCACGTACTACCACACTACCTACCACCACCCAGCACCACACTGCCAACACCACCCACCACCACACTATCTACACCACCCACCACCACACTACCTACACCACCCACTACCACACAACCAACACCACGAACTGCCACACAACCTACACCACCCACTACCACACTACACCAACCACCCCCACACAACCTACACCACCCACTACCACACTACACCAACCACCCCCACACATCCTACACCACCCATAACCACATAACCTCTCGCAGGCTGCTGGTGGCCAGAATAAAGGTGAATGACCCAAATGCTCGGTCATTCTCTTGTTTGACACGCCATTTGTTACGGTCACTTGGGAGGGAAAAAAGGTGGGTGTTGGCTATTTACTTAAATGGAAAGTTTAGGTGTTGGTCATGTGTCTTGGCGGAGCAGGAATGTGAGAAGGATGATGTGGGATGAGTTGACGTAGGTGGGGTATGAAGGAGAATACACACACACACACACACACACACACACATATATATATATATATATATATATATATATATATATATATATATATATATATATATATATATATATATATATATATATATATATATATATATATATAAATTTTAACGTGATAATCAGAAATGTTAGAACAAAAATGACCGATCTGCCGAACAGGGAAACATAAGGAGGCCAGGCTGAAGCTCTCACGCTTCGTGGCGAGTTATATTGCAACTCTATCTTGCACTAGTCAGGCCGCACCTCGATTATGCTGTTCAGTTCTGGTGCCCTTATTATAGAATGGATATCAATTCACTGGAGTCGGTGCAGCAAAGAATGACGAAAATTATTTCGGGACTTAGAAACCTTCCATATCAAGATAGATTAAAGAAACTAAACTTGCATTCCCTTGAAAGACGACGAATGCGGGGAGATATGATAGAAGTATTTAAGTGGGTGAAAGGAATCAATAAAGGAGATATAGATAAAGTTCTTATAATATCCGAGCAGGAAAAAGCTTAGCAACTTTGTAGTAAGTGCTGGAATGCTGGAAAGTTGTAAAAGGAGGCTAGATAGATTCATGGATGATAGAGAGTGGTAGTAACTTTCGACAGGAGCTGCCATGCACAGGCCAACCGACCAATTGCAGACCCCTTATTTTCTTATGTTATTATTTTTTTTTAAATAAAGCCTTCAAGCAAAGCCCTCAGACAGGGGGTGGAAGCATTTTGAACTAGGCCTAGGCCTATAGAAAGTTAAATATACTTTATCAATTAAAGTAGACACGATGTATGAAGTTAAGGGACAATTATAAAATTTAAAGTTATTGTGGATAGTTTCCCATTTCAAAATATGTTACGTGCGTCTCAAGGAAACTAATAAGAATACGCGAATGGATGACGTCACAGTGGTGGGGGGGGAGCGGGGGTCGTTGACCCGGCCTCAGTAATTTCATGGTCAATGACCTAGACGGACGTCTAAATACGTGCTCCGCGAGGAAAGGGAACACGTGGCCTCGTCCCTTCCCGGGCATTCATCTATGTTGCAAGTAAGCCCTTATTTGATCTCAGACAGTGTTTAGATAGGGCGGAGAAGAATTTAACAGTAGTTAACAATGTACTCCTTTTGCAGGGTCAAGAGACCCCACTTGGTTGGTGGTTGATGGTTGGTGGTGATGGTGGTTTAGAAGATATAGCTGGCTACTCACGGGGTGGATACTCACCCGGCCAGCGAGCAGACAGGTGTCCCTATTTACCAAACTACCGTGACTGACCGCAGAGTTTGGATATGGTCGATCTGGTTCATCGAATCTCCCCACCTAGGTTCAAACAACATCACAGGAACCACCCACACATCTCTTCAGTTAGTCAGTGAAAAATCGTACTAACGGGAATTAGAACCCCTCCCTCAGCAGGGCACGGTTCACCTGGTTGTACTCTGAGTTGGCCAAACTAGGCTGGGCCGACGGTTGCTCTCTTCCTGTTCATGAAGTGCTGGGAATAAGCCAAGTGAATGCAGACTGAGTGAATGAAGGGTCACACGCTTGGACCTGGATTTCTAGTGGTTACGTAGAGACATTCATCTCCCCAGTATTGGGTGTATGTGGTTCAATTAGCCAAGTGCAGGAGTGAGATCAACGGCCTTATGGTTGATTGCAGACGTGGGACGTAGGAGTTCCTCTTCAAGAAATGGTTGATGCTGTAGCACTTTAAGGCACCGGTGTATTGTGAACTTATGTGTGAAGCATTTTACGGGTGTTGGTGGAGAAATGCACTCATGACTCCTGAACCTAGAAAGAGTAATGAAAAAACAGCGGAACACCCGCCTGACTGATGGGTCATGAGTGATTTTCTCGGTTTCTTGTTAATGCCTGCCACTTGAAAGGTTAGTGGTTACAACTTTTGGGTTCTGTATAGTTAGGATAGTTAGGATTATAATATTTTGTGAGTCATTCCAGACAGGCTATGAGTGATCCATGTTCTTGTGTAGTATGACTAAATCAGGATTTCTATTCCTCAGGGATTACCATAATTTTGTCGGATACACTTAAGGCATTTTCATCTGTGCAAGTAATATTTTTTAATGTTTTATATGCTACTAGCAAATAAACGCCTCCCTCCGGGCGGCTCATTCGCTAGGCCACGGTGGGACGCTTCCCTCCGGGAGGCTCCACATTGTCTCACTGCTCAGTCCCCAAAACTTCTTCTTCCATCAATAATTCATTAACGGTGTATGTAAGTTCCACCATGTTTTTCACTACATCGGTACAGCAAAGTATATTTTTTTAGCATTAAACTGTTATTATTTTAATGTCTAATCATCACTACATATAACACCACCCATCATCACTATTTATAACACTACATATAACACCATCCATCATCACTACATATAACACCATCCATCATCACTACATATAACACCATCCATCATCACTACATATAACACCACCCGTCATCACTACATATAACATCATCCATCATTACTACATATAACACCATCCACCACCACTACATATAACACCATCCATCATCACTACATATAACACCATCCATCATCACTACATATAACACCACCCATCATCACTACATATAACAACATCCATCATCACTACATATAACATCATCCATCATCACTACATATAACACCATCCATCATCACTACATATAACATCATCCATCATAACTACATATAACACCACCCATTTTCTCTACATATATCACCATCCATCATCAATACACATCGATAAAGTAGTTTCCGAGATTCTCGTACTGATGCACTAACAAAAACACACACACAAACAGACATACTTCTTTGTTTTATATAGAGAGACTAAGTGAAGTAGGGTGTATGAAGGGATTGTTTCAGATGAGTTCCTCGTTCTTGTGTCTGTTCTGGTGCATGTAGTACTCCCGGATTATTAATTCTTTTCGGATGCAATTAATATATTTTTATAATTTGGTCGATACCATGTACAACTTTTGTTTCCCATTATAGTGTTGCAAGCTATGCTAAGAAGTTACTTTAGTGCTTGTGTACAACTATCGATTCCGTCTGTAGTGTTGAAAGGAATAGAAGTGGTATCTTTTACCAGAGTGTCTCATTAACCCCATTCACAGGTACTAGATATTCCACGGTCACGGAAAATACTTATATTAATTGTGCTGGTTCGGTAATCTCTCTCTCTCTCTCTCTCTCTCTCTCTCTCTATATATATATATATATATATATATATATATAATTCATTAGCCCAATAAAGCACGCGGACATCTACATACAATCAACACCTCTACCCACCAGGATTCGAACCGACAGCCCACGAGC
>NW_024737042.1:20140955-20211873 GCF_018991925.1 Homarus americanus
TATCAACCAGGAGCGAACTCGTAACAATGGTTTTAAATTAGACAAATTTAGATTTAGGCGTGAAATAGGTAAACACTGGTTTGAAACAGAGTAGTGGATGAATGAAACAAGTTACCAAATATCATCATTAACTCGAATACGCTGAATTGCTTCAAAAAGGTTGATAAATCAATTGCATCAAATTGCGTCCCATTATCTCACGTCCAATCATAGGCAAGTTGCTGAAGTCAATTATTGCTACAAAAATCAAAGCCACCTTGAAACATTCAGCTTAATTCATTCTTCTCAGCACGGGTTCACCCAGGGTTCTTGTTCTACAAATTTGCTTAGCTTTTTCTGAAGTATATGAAGCGGTAGATAATGATAAGTCATAGATATAATTTATTTGATTTCAGTAAAGCATTCGATAGGAGTCCCTCTTATGAGTGATAGTAAGGAAGGTGAGAGGTACATGGAATAGGTGGATCATTATTAAAATGGATTAGGTGCTTGGTTAACTGGTAGGAAACAAGAGTCATCATGGATTAAAGTCAGACTGGGGTGCGGTCAAAAGCGGAGTTCCCCAGGGATCTGTATTAGGCCCTCTGCTGTTTTGTTATATTCGTTAATGATCTTGATTTGGAGGCATAACTAGTAGGATTAGTAAATTTGCAGATGATGCCAAAATGGGAAGTGATAAATTCAGACATTGACTTTGACACCTTCAAAGAGATCATAGATACCTTACATGAGTGGTCAGTAGACTGGCAAATGAATTTTAATACTGATAAATGCAAGATTACTACAGATAGGGAAGACGAATACAAACGTTAAGTATAAACTAGGTAACACGGAAATAGAAAACTCAGTTTGTGAAAAAGATCTGGATGTATTTGTTAACGACTTGAAACCTAGAAAACAATGTATTAGCGTTCGCAACAAGGTCAAACAGGATTCTTGGGTTCATATCTGGGTCTGTGAGTAACAGAACTGCTGACGTTATCGTGAAACTTTACCTAGCATTGAGGCCACACATGGATTATGCGGTTCAGTTCTGGTGCCCTTATTATAGAATGGACATAGATTCTTTGGAGAGAGTACAAAGAAGATTGACAAAAATGATCCATAATATTGGAAACCTTCCATATGAGGCCTTGAAGAGAAGCTTAGGCTTACATTCATTAGAGGGCGTAGGGATTGGGGAGATATGATGGGGTGTACAGAATTGGGTTGAGGTGGGATTAACAAGGGTGGAAATGGAAGATGTTCTGAGCTCAGTAATAACGGAAATAACTAGAACAAATGGCTTTAAATTAGATAAATTCCGATTCAGAAAGGATATAGGCAAGCACTGGTTTGGTAATAGAGTTGTGGATGTGTGGAATAGGCTGGAATGCTATAATTGGATAGGGACGCTA
The DNA here is from genome assembly GCF_018991925.1 of Homarus americanus. NCBI lineage: Eukaryota > Metazoa > Arthropoda > Malacostraca > Decapoda > Nephropidae > Homarus > Homarus americanus. Next base: position 20,142,353 of record NW_024737042.1, read on the forward strand.
GGGAGCTTCAAGGACTGAAGTTGGATAGGCACATGGAAGTGCTGGGATGGGTGTGAAAAGGATCTGCCCTGTATGGGCCAGTCGGCCTCCTGCAGCAGTATCCACTTTCTTATGTTCTTACATGTATGTTCTTAACATAGGTTGGATGCTCATATGAGCAATAGGTGTTGGGTGTAAACGGGACTGCCCAGTATGGGCCAATAGGCCCGCTGCAGTTTCCTCCATTCTTATGTTCTTATGTTCTTATGTATTGTCTAAAATAATACAGTATAATTGGTTATTTTACTTCAATTATGACCTTGTGTGATAATAGGACATAGTACCATAATAAACCTTTTCTCGAACTGTTAAATAACTCAACAAAAATAATAATAATCCATTCTAAACAACGGATTATCAGACGTAGATGTCATAATTCAGCTCATCATAATTATCCATACACTCTCGTGTATAAATTCCACCGTCAAAATTTGTATTGTCGGAAGAAGTTTTACTGTCTGAATGTCTGTCTAATTCTACAAAAACTCTCCGTTAGTATCCGTCTATTTCCTCTGTTACCTCATCACTTAAGAGTATTACAAAATATTACCACTGACTGTAACACCTGATGTGCAATGTGCATACTCATATTTATAATCCTGTGTATTTTGTAACTGAAAGAAAATACAGGTACAGGAATATTTAGTTACTCTTGCGGTATACAAAATCATACATCTATCTATCTATCTATCTACTGTATCTATCTATCTATCTATCTATCTACTGTATTTATCTATTTATATCAATTTTATTAACTCACCTGTACCATTAATCATCAGTATATTTATCTTAATCTTCTTCCCATTTTGATTTATTCCTCTTAACAATGTATGTATCTACACCCACAAACATACCTACTATCCACTCCCAAACACCCACAAACAAACCTACTATCCACTCCCTACACCCACAAACATACCTACTATCCACGCCCTACACCCACAAACATGCCTACTATCCACGCTCTACACCCACAAACATACCTACTATCCACGCTCTACACCCACAAACACACCTACTATCCACGCCCCACACCCACAAACAAACCTACTATCCACGCCCCACACCCACAAACAAACCTACTATCCACGCCCCACACCCACAAACAAACCTACTATCCACGCCCTACACCCACAAACAAACCTACTATCGCCCCACACCCACAAACAAACCTACTATCACTCCCTACACCCACAAACAAACCTACTATCCACTCCCTACACCCACAAACAAACCTACTATCCACGCCCTACACCCACAAACAAACCTACTATCCACGCCCTGCACACAAACAAACCTACTATCACGCCCTACAGGACATCTGAATACAATAGTTTGGATGACAAAATGATCCATAATATTAGGAGTTAGGGGAGATATGATAGAGGTGTTCAAGTGGGTAAGTGGGATTAACAAGGGTAAAATGGAAGATGTTCTGAAGCTCAGTAACAACGAAATAACTAGAACAAATGGCTTTAAATTAGATAAATTCCGATTCAGAAAGGATATAGTCAAGCACTGGTTTGGTAATAGAGTTGTGGATATGTGGAATAGGCTACCGAGTGCTATAGTAGGATCGGGGACGCTAGGGAGCTTCAAGACGAAGTTGGATAGGCACATGGAAGTGCTGGGATGGGTGTGAAAGGGATCTGCCCTGTATGGGCCAGTCGGCCTCCTGCAGTATCCCACTTTCTTATGTTCTTATGTAGTCCCTGCATATTGCAATGTATCCATCGTTCGATGAGAAAATCCTTGTGACGGGTACATTGAAAAATATTAATAATAATAATAATAATTAACGGTTTATTGAAAGAGCTTGGCAGCCAGAAGGCTAAAAATATACAGTTACATATTTGGGGAATGGGTTTCGAATTACAAATAATATACAAGTAACATAAGTGATACAAATAAGATATATAATAACTAGATGGGGAAAAGCTCAAACTACAGTGCATTTCAACATAGTGACAGTGCAAGAAGTAGTATTTACTGGGAGTGAATACACTGGTTTATTACAAGTTATTGATAATTTTACAATGGTTGGGACTGGGCTGTTTCTATAGCGATCAGTTCGTGCACGTATGGGCTGGATGCGGTTGTGGTGTCGAACAGCAATTCTCGGGCTAGGGATCTCAGGTGGTAGTAAGAGCCGGTGTCGAGGATGGTGTAGAAGCTTCTTACCAAATTTGCAGATGAGGTCGTGGTGATGGTCAGTGAGAGTCGAAAGGGTCAGTGTGTTGAGCGCTTCTTGATATGTGGAGAACGTGAAGGGGCTGTTCTCTTGTCTATGATCTTGAGCTTAACCTTGGTAGCCATGGTTTATTTGTTTGTGTCTTCCTAGCATGTATTAATTGTGGGTGATAGAGAAGGTTATTCAAGGCCCTTCTTAGTGTGCCTATAGGTGACCCCAGACAGTGGTGTAACTGCACTATCACTGTTTTTCCACTGCCGGATTGGCCTGTGTTCCCCCGACCTCCAACGGACACACACAATCCCACCTACTGTGAGGTGTGCTCCACTGGAGGGGCTCTAGTACGAATACTTAAATATAAGCAGGTGCCTCGGCCAGGTAAGTAAGGAAGGATTTCAGCAAGAGAGAAAGACCTCAAACCACGTCAGTACTGCTAATCAATAGCTGCCCTCCAGCAGGAGTGTGGGTCACTCACTCAACCCGTGGGGAGGGCTAACTAGGGTTGACAGTCCTAAACGTTCGTGAGGTAGTCCGGTGGCAGTCATGGTCGTTTTCCAAAGGCAGAGGCCCCCAAGGGGCGTTGCACCATGATTCCTCGGAAGTCCAGTGGTAGACAGAGAGGTCGAGTTGTAGTCCGGTCGTCAACAGTAGAAAGAAGGCTGGCTGCTTTGGCGGTGAGGAGTCTGCAGAGAGAGGTCCGTTCACGGCGAAGGCTGGCTGGCTTATTAGAAACTGAAGGCAAATACCACAAAAGTTAAGAGATGAAAGCCTGACAGCACACCAACAGATATGGAACGAACTAATAAACAACCTGGATACCACAAAAAATGACAAGAACTTCTGGCAGAACGTAAACAAAATTCTAGGAAACGACAAACCCCAACAAAAGTACATGAAAGACTAAAACAGGAAAAAACTCTGAAGAAAAAGAGATAGAATCCGCATACAGGAGAGAATGGAAAAACGTATTTCAAATATCAGAAGATGAAAATGAGCAATTTGATGAGGAACACGAAAATCATATCTCCAGAGAAATGGCTGAAATGATATATAGGCTAACCCAATACCATGTGGTGGACAAAACCAGGCTCAACTCGATAGAACCAATTACAGAAGGAGAACTGCTACACTACATCAGACACACTAAAGAAAAAGCACCAGGATTCACAAAAAGCACAAGAAATATGATCCTATACCTACCCAACAACTGCACACAAGGCATCCTTGAAATATTAAACTCAGCTTTGGCAAGTGGATACTTCATTGATGCATTCAAAAAAGCAAAACTCATATTCATACCGAAACCAGCCAAAGACCACACTCAAGTAAGTAACTACAGACCGATTTCCCTACTCGAAGTTACAGGAAAACTATTTGAAAAGGCAATAAAGAAGAAATCAGAAAACACAGTAGCGAAAACGGACTACTAAACCCCAGACAACATGGATTCACTGAAAAAAGGGAACACATACTGCACTAGCCATAATCACGGAAACGTTAGCCAACAAGAAAGCAGAAAGAAACCAAGTCAACATTGTATAAAGAGACGTTAAGAAAGCGTTCGATAAAGTTTGACACCTAGGATTAAAATTTAAACTGCTTCAATTAAATCTTCCAGACCCACAAGAAAATCTCGTCTGTGATTTCCTAGAGTCCTAGACGATCGCACGGCACAAATACAAATTGGCAGCTATATAGGACCACCCATAGAACTGAAAAGTGGAGTACCCCAAGGCAGTGTCCTTTCACCCACGCTGTACAATATCTACACAGCAGACCTACCAGAATCAGCTCCCTACAGTGAATACATAAGTTTTGCAGACGATATCACACAAATCATCACATACCCCGGCAAATCAACAACAATAATGGCACAACATACTGCCAACGCAATAGAGAACATCAACCGGTACGAAAAAAAGTAGAAAATACAAACGAACACCAACAAGTTCAAAATAATCCCAATCGCTAAAAGGAAAAAAGACCCCATTATAGTAGACAACAAAGTGATTCCATATGCCATGGAAGGCACTGTCCTAGGGCTGAAGATAACAACAAAAGGCTACAAAACATTCATCACCGAAAAACTTGCAAAAACCAGAAACATGGTAATTAAATTTAAACGCTTCAGAAGCCTGTCAGCAAAAAACAAGTTAAATTTAAATAGAGCCTTTGTCCAATCCCGACTAGTGTATCCACCAATTCCCCTACATGCAATAAAACAAACAAACATAAAGAAACTGCAGACAATTCAATACTTAGCCCTAAGGGATGTATACAACATCAGATATCCTGACATAGTCACCAACCGTCACGTACACCAACGAGCGCAAATAGAACCCCTAAGCGTTTACCTACACGAACACTCAAAAAGAATATGGACAAAGTTAGAAGAAATAGAGCCAGGACCAATCATAGAATGGATGGAAGAGACAGAAGAAGGAAGAAGAGAACACTCGTGGTTCCCTCGTAGTAAAAGAAGAGCCCTAGAACCCACACCAGCTCCACTCTATTGAAAGATGCAACGTTACCCCAGTGACAACCTTGGCAGCCCTACCACTTACAACATTAGATCATAAAAAGACGGGATGGTCTTAGCAGAAACACAAGTACCTGCCCTAGACTCCCCACTATTGGCTAGGACACAAGACCCGAAAATGTAAGGCATAAAATTGCAATATTTGCTAAACATACAAACACCTGACATAAATATAATACATAAGACGAAAATCAGCTGAAACACAAACATGAGAAAACAGAAGCACTTGGGTCGAGCCCCAATTTTCCAATTTCCTCTCTTTTCTTCTTGCACTATCCACGAACCCCAAGTCCCTCCAAATTCCACCATTATTCTTCAGGTCCAGTTCCCGCACCAACAATCTACGCACCAGCATCAATATCTCTTCATACTTTACTTCACCCATCGATCGATCGATCGATCTCCTTAGTCTGTACTGACCCCTGAAGATGTGAATTACACAAAAGCGCTTGGGAACTTCGTGTTTTCTTCTTTCCTTGTGGTTATCAGCATATACCTGGCTCACGCGCACCCACAGTGAATTACTTGCACTATATATATATATATATATATATATATATATATATCTTGATAAAATCACACGGGAAAATGGAAACAACGGAGTACCTTAGCTTTCGTCTTTATTCAAGACATGAAATATATATATATATATATATATATATATATAACATAGCCAGGATTCGAACCCACGGCCCACGAGCCTATGACTGTGAACGGGGAACGCTAACCGCTGGACCACCAGGATACAAAAAGCAGTCCTAGACTATGTTATATTTCACACAAAGCCTGTTCAACGAGCTTATGGCGCCGTGAACCTCTAATGGGGATCCTCTAATATGGATCCTCGTGTTTCGAAGCCGGATTTGGTAAAACGCTACTCTGACCACCTACGTGATACGGGTATTCCCCATTAGAGGTTCACGGCACCATAAGCTCGTTGAACAGGCTTTGTGTGAAATATAACAAAGTCTAGCACTGCTTTTAGTATCCTGGTGGTCCAGCGGTTAGAGTTCCCCGGTCACAGTCATAGGCTCGTGGGCCATAGGTTGAATCTGGCAGGTTGAGTGTTGATTTGAGATATATATTATATATATATATATATATATATATATATATATACAAGGAAAGAAGCACAAGTTCCCAAGCGCTGCCGTGTAATTCACATCTTCAGGGTGAGTACAGACACAAGAAGAAAGAAAACACGAAGTTCCTTGTGGTTATCAGCATATACCTAGATCACGCACCTACAGTGATTTACTTGCATATATATATATATATATATATATATATATATATATATATATATAGGAAGAAACAAAGATAATAATAAAATAATTCTCACAAAAGTACTAGCTTGCTTCAGGAAATTAGAAATTAAAAAAAATAATAGAATATTCTAAGATACATAATCAAACGATGACGTAGATACGAGTCCCACGATTTGGAAGAGAGAGTACCGTGACGGAGGTGGACATTTTCCTGATCCGCGACAGTGTAACTGGCGGGTCAAGAATACTAACGGGGTCTACGAGGGAAAAAATATACAGAAATGCAGAATTATCTCGTCAAGCTTACAGTTATTAAAACTTTTGTAAGTACAGGGTAGAAGTAGAGACACGGGTGAGGAGCAGGAGGAGGAGAACGAAGATTGGAGGTGAGAGGGTGGGATAATTGTACAGGACTGGAGAAGTGCGAAGTTGTAGAATATGGAGATGAAAAGCAAAAATAAGTCACTCAAGTGGGGAATGAAGGAGTCTCCGATGTATAGGAAAGGGCGATGGAGAAATGGGTGTAAAGACAAGGAGGAGAAAAGAAGGGAGTGAAGGTCAGAGTGGGTGGAGGCAGTAAACGGAGCGACCTGAATGTTTTTGTTTTTTTAGGTTAAAGTGAGGAAAGGATTAAAGGCATGCTGGGGCTCAAGGCCCAGCCAGACATGAAGGATAGAGAAGTCACGACAGATAGTTTAATGAGTTAAGCACAGTGGGACGACACCCCTTGTTTTACATATTACAGAGTTTGTTGGCTAACGATGCTAACCTAGGATTTAGGATGAGGTTGCCCAATGGTTACTTTGGTAGACAATGACCAGTTTGATTTTACAATTACATGTCTATTAAAATTCTATACTGGATTACGATATGGACTCACTAGATTGTGACTTGTTAAATGTGATCTTATATCATCTAAGTTTTAATCTAAGGTGGATCATTGTGGCGGGCATAGATGGATCCCGGGTTGGGTTGTTGCAGTGCGTGGGTCGCCCTCCGTTGATGTCATCCCCGCGTAAGTGGTGTCTGCTGTGAGGGTCGTCCAGGAGCTTGTCCCAAACCTTCTTCCCTAGGCGATGGAATATGACGTTGAGGGCCTCTGTTTTATTTCTCAGGTGGGTGGTTTCCACTGTCTCCTGGTAGGGTGGCGTCAGGGTAAGGGTTAAACAAAGGGGACATTACAAAGGTACTCAAACTATCCAACCAGGAGCGAACTCGTAACAATGGTTTCAAATTAGACGAATTTAGATTTCGGCGTGAAATAGGTAAACACTGGTTTGGAAACAGAGTAGTGGATGAATGGAACAAGTTACCAAATATCATCATTAACTCGAATACGCTGGATAGCTTCAAACATAGGTTGGATGCTTATATGGGCATAAATGGGACTGCCCAGTATGGGACAATAGACCCGCTGTAGTTTCCTCCATTCTTATGTTCTTATGTTCTTCTTATAACCTCGGACACTTGTTTTGGAAGCTCTGTAGTTGTTGTAGTCTGGTCTTCCCGAGTGTAACGAGTGGTATATGTGGGTACTCCAACACAGGCCTCACCAGCGCCTTGTACAGGTGGACTTGTTTCTTCTTGGGCTTCAGTTTAAAACGTTTTAATTTGGTTGCGGCGACTTTGGCTTTCTTTAGTCTGTCCTTTACATGGGAAATGATGCCCGTCCGATAGATGATGAGGCCGAGCAACCTGCCTTGTTTAGAGTACTCTATCTCTTCGTCGTCGATCATTGGATGTGTTTGGGTTGGCTCCGTGGGTGAGGCCGACTGGTAGCGCTTTGATATTGATATTGAAACAGTTTATTTAGCCTGAAGATCATATATACAGAGTAAAAAATAATTAATAATTATTAACATGATTGAGCCAGTGAGAGTCTGAGCTCTCTTGTAGGCACCTGATATATACTGTACATTTATCTCAAGGAAGTATTATGTAACATTTAGTATCATTTGAAGCAGTACACATAGCATGGAGATAGTAAGAACATATCAGAATTTTACCACAGTTATCACTTCGATATTTATATATATGTATTTTTTTTTGTTTTTTTTTGTTTTACATTATATCATAAGTATATACATACTTTACAGTGGAGTTGATATACCTAAATATGATAAGGGAGAGAAGCAGTACAACATGGGTTGTATCAAAGCGGAACAAGAGGGCAGAGCTCTCAGTATCATGTCAAGTTAGCAAATATATTATTGCAATAGTAATTTCTATCTATCTACATGATAATTTCTGATAAAACGGTTTTGGTGGTACAGTAAAAGCAGGAATATAAAGTAGGTATTATAAGAAATATCAATGCTTAGACAATAGATATTTATTAAGAGATGATTTAAAGGAAGGGAGCCATCAATTGTCATGATCTACCTACCCAGCACTACGAACCACGCCATCTATTGTCATGATCTACCTACCCAGCACCATGAGCAACGCCATCTAGGGACGAAACCCAAGTATGACTAGTCTTAGTTACCACTCCGGGGTTTCCCTTCTCCATATCCTGGTTGTTGCGTCACCTCCTCCAAGTCTTCCTCATCAGCTCCAGATCGAGGAGAGTTCAGTTCACTCTGGGAAGTGACCACACTACGATCACCTATCCTGGAAACCTACAGCACAGTGACTACCTACCATCTTCTTCAATACTCAGCCTTACTCGTCAGCCATCTCAGTTCCCCACTTAAGTATTTGTTATCCTATATTGCCTCCCCACGTCCACTTGCTTCAAAATGTTGTATGTTTTATAAATCTGTATGTACTGTTAAGCCAATGTTGCGTATGTTTAGGTTAAGTATGGTTAAAGGTAAATTATAGAAAGCTGAATATTTGGTTAAGGAATTTATGGTACTTTATTATACACAACAAAAACTCGCATCCTTTGTCTACCCTTTTATAGTCCGATTGTCTTTGTTTTTTTTTATTGTTGTTGCCTGTTGGGATCTGGGTAGACTTTTAACTATATTCTAAATCCCCAACTCTTAACAATATATATATATATATATATATATATATATATATATATATATATATATATATATATATATATATATATATATATATATATATATATATATATATATATATATATATATATATATATACTTTTTTGTCATCAGTTACTTCTTGGCTGTGAGAGATTTATGTTTCCTTTCGTTTACCTTCTTTCACACACAATAACTTAAGCTCAGCGGAAGAGATAAAGACAGGAACGTTAGAATTTCTTTAACGTTTAAGGGAGAACTTGGAGTGGAAAAAGGGCATTCTGCTTAATCTTTTTTTAGAAGTAATGACACCTATTTCTCAAACTCTCTCACACTTACCTACGATGGTGTTCTTAAGTCAGATGGGGGGAGGGGGGGGGGCAGTGGAATGATGTAGACTTAGTTGCTAAAACCCCTTCCAAAATTCAATAATAACAATCTAAAGTTCAAGTCTCGGTAGTGTCCGAAGGAAAGATTGAGGGAGCGGAAGAGGAGGGAGAGCTGGAGGCGGGGGGGAATTAAGTTACAGAGTGTGAGTTAGTCACCAGGTCTACGAGGAACAATAGCCCTCTACCTGTACAGTAATTGTCATAGAAGATACAAATCGACAAGGTCATACAACTGTTCCCTGACTTCTGTAGCACAGAAAGGAGGTCATCAGTAACACCCACCTTTACATCCTCTTCCTGACCTGTTCGACCCAAAAAATGAAGGAATACCTTGTCACCCAATTCCCCAAGGGTATTTCCCCCAATAGAGCTCTGTCACTTCCTGGCGTTCACAGAGCAAGAACAGTTTATAAGGATGGTGCACAACTTAGTAGGATCATCATTGTTTGGAAAAGGAAGGAGCCACCTCCTGAGGAATACCGCTTCTTCGGCAGCATGCACGGTACCCCTAGTAACATCAGTTGGTGGACTCTTCCCCCTGTGGTGTGCTACAACTGCTTCGGGGTCAATCACGTGGCGAAATACTGTCACAAGACAGCCACCTGCGGCTTCTGCGCAGGAATGCACAGCACGAGGAGCTGCCCCACCAAGGAAGCTGCCTCTCGGGAGGGGAGAGAGCAGGACCCCCCACCTGGGTGGCAGTGTACCAGATGCAAGAAGGAGGGTATGACGGTCTGGCACCCAGGTTGCCCTGGGAGCCTGCCTCCACCCACAATAGCGGTCACACTCAGTGACACCAACGGCAACTCTGCCGGGTCGCCTCCATCGCCTGAAATCAACAGCTACACCTCCCCACCCAGGAGGCAGTGTTCCAGGTGCAGGAAGGAGGGTGTGAAAGACTGCCACCCAGGTTGTCCTAGGAGGCCGCCTCCACCCACAAAAGCGGTCCCACTCAGTGATGCCAATAGCAACACTGCGGGATCGCCTACAGCGCCTGAAATCAACAGCAACACCTCCCCACCCAGGGGGTAGTGTCCCAGGTCCAGGGAGGAGGGTGTGACGGCCTGGCACCACAGTTGTCCTGGGAGGTCGCCTCCACCCACAATAGTGGTCCCACTCAATGATGCCAACACGGCCGGATCGCCTCCACCACCTGAAGTCAACAGGCACAGTGACTCTCCTTCATTAGCCAATGCAGGTCAGGATAAAGCCTGCCAAGTAAGTGTACCAGTGAACAATGGCAGTGATAGTGTTAGTGGAGCCTCTGAAGGAGCTGGTGCCTTGAGGGTGAGTAGCCAGAGCGAGACCGATAGTGATGGAAGCATGAATGGGGAGAATGAGCCCCAGACTGCCAGCGTGGTCTCTTTAATAACCACAGGTCTGAAGGTCTGTCCATGACCCTGCCTTTTTTCCAATGTATACCTTGGAGGAACTCTTGGGACTAATGAAAGAACCTGTGTATAAAAATCCTACTGGAATAAGGGCCGTGATCTATGAAGCCAACGCGCGACTATCTATACTAAATTCAAGGTGGGACGAGTAACATGAACGCTTAGGTTCATTTCATGGAACATCCGGAGTGTTAACCACAGAATTAATGACCTACAATGGTTTGTTAAGGTTTTTAACATTGATGTAATTGGTTTACAAGAACCTTACACTTCCAGCACCCAGAAGAAAGTTGCACCCAGGATAGCTGGGTTTACAGCTTATAATAGTGGAGCAAGAAGTGGCCTGCTCACTTATGTAAAGAATGGTCTGGTCTGTAAATGGAATAAAACTCACAATGATGAAAGTATTCACTATCAACAATTTACAGTAAAGACAGCAAACAGTCAATTTTCGCTGTATAATATTTATATTCGGTGTAATGAGCTGCGAGCGGACGTGTTACCAAAGCCATCAGGTAACAATGCTATGCTGTGTATAGGTGACTTTAACTCTCGCCACACTGTCCTCGGTGATGTCCAGTGTAACTCTAATGAGAGGGTGTTCGTGAATTACATCAATAATCATAATATCACTGTACAGTATACGACACAGACAAAGTGACACATCTGATGGGGGGCAGACTTGATTATGTGATTGGGTATAACCTAGTAAACAGTAATGTCAAGGCTAAGGTCATCTCAGACCACCTAGTCAGTGATCATTATGCAATACTTACTGAATACACTGTTGCTGATATCAAGTGTGAACCCCATCCTAAGCTCAGAATTAACATCCCAGATAATCTTAAACTGCACTTCAAGGCCTCCATCCACAGATGGTATGCTGGATATACACCTGGGTCAGTGGATGAATTTTGCTGTGATCTTGTAAATGTCATTACCACATACTATACCACCTGGGTTAAGTCAAGGAGGAAGGGGGGCAGCACTAAACCACCTCTGTGGACACATGACCCCATCCTCACCAAAGGAGAGAAGGTAAAACAGCTTGCCAACACTTAAAAGCAAAATAAAACTAGTGATAACCTCTTGGCATTCCTCAAAGCTAACAGAGAATTTCGTGAACTCAAAGATCAGGTGAGAAACACCTATTGGGAACAATTCTTACAGGGGATTAATAGAACAACCACTCTAGCAAAAGTGTGGAACAAAATTAGAGCCATTACCAAGTCACCCACCCCAATCCAGCTTCATCACAGCCCTGCAGAATATGCTGACATGCTATTAGACCAATGGTCTAGTGTATCACAAATCACTTCCCTGCCTCCTGACATACAGCAATATCTTAAAACCACACACATTAATAGGGGTTTCAATATTGAAATAGCCTGTTCCTCACCAGACCTTACCGACCAGTTTCCTATAACGCACCAAGAACTAACAACAGCACTAATGAAAGGTGAGTCATCCTCCCCTGGTGAGGATGGCATAACCTATAACACCCTGAGATTGTTGAATGAGATCCCTAACCATCCACTGCTTGACCTGTATCAAATGAGCCTCACACAGGGTATTCTGCTTAAGACATGGACTCATGGAAACATAGTACCAATCCCTAAAGCTAATTCTCCAAACTTCAGGCCAATTTCACTTACATCCTGTATGTGTAAAGTCCTTGAAAGAGTTGTTCTAAACCGTCTCATGTGTCAAGTCAAAGACAAACTCGCCCCTAATCTGTACGGGTTCATGCCCGGGCGTAGCACACAGACATGCTTTGCAGAATATCTTGTTCACTCAAAAGATGAGACACAAACAACCTTCATAGACCTTAAATCAGCCTCTGATGTAGCTAATAGAGACATTATACTTGAGCAACTAGCTAATTTTGGCATCCAAGGTAACCTCCTGACATGGATAAAGGGTTATCTGTCCAACAGGTTTGCCAGTGTTCTGTTTAGGGGAGTTAAACGTGCCAGAATGAGATCATTTGAGCTTGGCACGCCTCAGGGTGGAGTGTTAAGTCCTATGTTCTTTAATATACTGATGCACAAGCTTATTGCTGACATTCCAGTTCAGCCAAATGAGGCCGTAATATGCTATGCTGATGATATCTGCATTATGACAGACCAAACTCAGGCTCCAAGCCTTGCTGGATGTATTTGCTCGGAGGACTGTGGAATGTGGTCTCATAATATCTGTTGCGAAGACGAGGGTCGTCAATCCTCGTCCTGCTCACCCTCTGCCTCTTGACTTTAACATTAACAGAATGCCCTTGGAACGATGAAGCTCCTATAAATATCTTGCAATTTGTGTGAATGATGCAAACTTTGTCAGCAACCTTTGTGCCAAACTAATGCAGCGCATTAAACCCCTTAGAACCCTTGTTGGCAAGGGCTATGGAATTAATATCACCTATGCTCGTACTTTCTATCTTCACTTCATTTGTTCTGTAGTTGACTATCATGCTCTCCATCTTGTGACTATTCTGCCTAAACAATTCAACAGCCTTGAGGTAGTGCAAAATGAAGCCATGCCCATCATTCTAGGTTGCCCAAAATCAACCAGAATTGTAAACATGAGGAAACGGCTCGGACTGCCCCCCCCCCACCCTATTAGAGAGGATAGCTCTACTTAATACCATGCTCTGTGTCAAAGTTTTGAAGAACAATGGTTCCCAAACTACAGCTCAAACTGAGTTGATGTTTTATCTAAGTAATCCCGACTATCTCGCTAACCTTCCACAAAAGACTCTATTTTGGGCGTGGCTTCATAAAAGTGTTGCAGATCTCTTGAAACTGAATGTCCCAATCACCCCAGATGAACCTATAATGCCATTCCTCCTTGGCTGGATATATCAGTTCCTATTAATTACACTCCTGTTGGTAGTAAATAAATGTTAAACACCGATGTGGTGAGATGTGTCACACTAGAAACGATCAACAGACACATAGAGAGTATTAAATCAAGTAAATGTTATGCTTTTACTGATGGTTCTGTGCAGACAAATACAGGTAGAATAGGCTGTGCAATTGTAATATATAAAGAAAAAAGATGATAGTGCCAAACAAGCAAAGGCTGAACAACTGGACCAGCACAACACAAACTAAACTAACTGGAATCTACTTCGCCACAGACTACCTTAAAGAAAATGGAGGTGGGGTGATATTCTGTGACTCTCAAGTGCTTTGAAATCAATGAACAGCCCGTCAGGCTCTACAGTATGTCTAAAGTTGTATGTGATATTAAAAGGAATGTGATAACTGCCAATGAGAACAACTTTCGTATCGAATTTGTGTGGATCCCGTCCCATGTTGGAATGAGGTATCATGACCGTGCTGAGAGACTGGCCACTGAGGCATGTAAAAAAGAAAATGTTGACCGTGACCTTGGCCTGTCCAATGCTGTAATTAAAAGCATTGAAGTCAGAATCATGAACTCTGTTCTAGAAGAAGTGAGAAATGCAGAGAGATCTGGCAGTTGTAGCATTAGTAAATATGACAAATTTTGTGACAAGAGCTACCGGTATGGCCAGCATAAGGACCGAACCAGACAATGTGACGTAGTCGTGGCCAGAATTAGGCTAGGATTCAGACACATCTGGCAAGTTAGTAACGCTGTACCCATACCGGAACACTCATTATGTAAACTTTGTGATAAACCTTTAAAGCATACACTGGAACACTATATTATTGAATGCAACACTGTCAAAGACTTCAGGCCACCTGACTTATTACATCTTGAACTTTGTAATTAGTACATTGAATCGGGGGTGCTTGAGGACATTCTTGCTGTTTATCCCAAATTTGCTAGCTCACACTGATTAGTCTTCTCTTTAGAATATGACTCCAATGTATGTGAACCACTGACCTATATATATTGCTAATGAATATGATGTATTTCTTTCTTTCTTTGTGTACGAACCTCTGTCCTGCATGGCAGTGAACAGTGACATTACTCACATGAATCTGACCTCTATATAGTGTCAATGAATATGATGCATTTCTTTGTGTACGGACCTCTGTCCTGTATGGCAGTGAAGAGTGACATTACCCAAATGAATCTGACCTATATATACATATACTGTCAATGAATATGATGCATTTCTTTGTGTACGAACCTCTGTCCTGCATGGCAGTGAACAGTGACATTACCCACATGAATCTGACCTCTATACATATATAGCTGTTAATGTATATGTTTTATTTCTTTGTGTATGAACCTCTGTCCTGCGTGGCAGTTAGAAGTGATACCACCCTCTGTGTCAAGACCTGACTGAATTACTCAGAATAGGCAAACTGTACTACAAGCTTTGCCAATAAATTTGTTAAACTAAAATCTCTTTCCCTCCTCTTCCTTCCCGTTTCTCCTCCTCTCCCTGTCCTCTCACTCTCCAGCCCCTTATCCCTCTCTCCCTGTTCCCTCTCTCTCCTTTTCCTGCTCCTTCCACTTCTTCGCCCTGTCCACTCCTCATCATTGTTTCATCCCTTCCCCTTCCTTCGTCCTTCCACACTAGTCAAATATTTTTTTCTATTTAAGTCTGGTTCTTAATAATACCACTGATTATGTAAATTCTATTTTTCACTTTAGACTGGGTCAAAATTTTATACAAACTCTTCTTAATCAATTAATGTTTTTTTCTTCTTCGTGAGTTTTACTCGCTCAAATGAAAAGAGTCATAAGAGTATATGGAGAGTGTGGACTGCCCCTGGGAAGGTGTGACCATGTCTCCCCAGCTGGAGGAAAGAAGGGAGGATCCTGGGATCCTGGTGGTGGTGGTCGTGGCGGTGAGGCCGCACCTTCTCCTATTGTCTCAGGGCCAACGACCGCCTCACCACAACTTGTATTTGTTCATGGCGGGTATGGTCGCTAACTCAGACGATTGTATCCACTTAAAATTCATTTCCTATTTAAATTCCTGCCACGAAATTGATTACACAGGTTGTTTGTTGATGTGGCTAACAGGATATTAGAGGTGATGGCTCAGAAGTGGTGTAGGAAGACTTCTAAATTCGCAGTTTTAATACTTCATGGAAACGTTCCGCTCCAGGCATTCGGCCAGGCCGGTCATGTGGACCTGGTGCGCGCGCGCGCGCGTGTGTGTGTGTGTGTGTGTAGTCAAATTGCTGGAAGCAATAATTTCAAACTCTATTCGAAATCACCTGGAGGAGCACAAGTTGATGAATGATTCACAAAAAGATCACAAGTGGGCGTTCATATATCATTTAACATTCTTTTCAACTGTTTTCGAATCAGTGGATGACGGGCAAGATTATGATGTGGTATACGTTGACTTTAGCAAGGCCTTCGACAGAGTCACCCACGAAAGACTAATACGAAAAGAGTAGGCTCATGGAATTGGAGGAGATAATATAAAATGAATTAGGGTGAGGTTACAGGACAGGAAACAGTGAGTAAGCATTAACGGCACTAAATCCGACTGGGGTAACGTCACTTGTGTAGTACACTAAGGCTCAGTACTTGGACATTACTATTTACTTTATACATAAACGACATAGATAATAGGCGTAGACAGCAACATAAGTAAATTTGCTGACGACACTAAAATAGGGCGTGTAATTGAATCTGACGAGGAGTCCGCAAAACTACAGGAAGATCTAAACAAATTTTTCGCAAGGTCTGAAAAATGGCAAATGAAATTCAATGTGAAAAAATGTAAAGTACTCAGTATAGGAGATGTAAACAGAGAAACCAGATACCAGATGAACAACGATGCCATAGAGAAATCCAACTGTGAGAAAGATTCAGGAGTAATGATAAGTAGGAATCTTAAACCAAACCAACAATGTGTATGTGCTCGAAACAAGGCTAACAAAGTTCTTGGGTTCATACAAAGAAGTGTTAGTTATAAAACTACCAAGTTTATCCTAAAACTATATCTTGAGCTTGTGAGACCTCCCTTGGATTAGGCGGTTCAGTTCTGGTCACCGTACTACAGAATGAATATAGAATCTCTAGAAAGAATTCAGAGGAAAATGACAACACTAATCCCGGGCATTAGGAACCTTGAGTACAGAGACAGGTTAAAGCGTATAAATTTGCACTCCCTCGAGAGACGTAGAGTGAGAGGCGATATGATAGAGGTGTATAAATGGAACTCAAGGCTAAACAGAGGTGATATAACAATGGTACTGAAACTATCCAACCAGGAGCGAACTCGTAGCAAAGGTTTTAAATTAGTCAAATTTAGATATAGGCGCGAGATAGGTAACAAGTTACCAAACATCATCTTTAACTCGATTACGCTGGATAGCATCAAACATACAGTAAGTGGATGGAAATATGAGTGATAGGGATTGAGTGTAAACGGGGATTCCCAATATGCGCCAATAGGCCCTTTGCAGTTCCCTCCATTCTTGTGTTACTGTGTTCTTGTGTGTGTGTCACTGTTGGAGTGAATATGATGTGTAAGAATGTGCTAGAGGTATTTATATATCTATTTAATGATTTGTTAGTTATACGGTATCTTATTTGTTTCACTCAGCTGGACACTCATAACGAATAAAATACAGTATAGTGTATCTTTTTATACAGTTCATGAACCTCTCTCTCTCTCTCTCTCTCTCTCTCTCTCTCTCTCTCTCTCTCTCTCTCTCTCTCTTCCATATATTTTCCTCACTTTACTGTCATCACAGCACACACACACACTCCTTTATACCTCACCTGACAAATTCCTCCCCTCACTGTGAAAAAACCATAAAACCTTATTCCTACAATGACGTAAGCAGGTTGTCCACCCCGCTACACTGTTTCATACCACTACACTGTCTTATACCACTAACTGTCTTATACCACTAACTGTCTTATACAACTACACTGTCTTATACCACTAACTGTCTTATACAACTACACTCTCTTATACCACTACACTGTCTTATACCACTACACTGTCTTATACAGCTACACTGTCTTATACCACTACACTGTCTTATACAACTACACTGTCTTATACCACTACACTGTCTTATACCACTACACTGTCTTATACAACTACACTGTCTTATACCACTACACTGTCTTATACCACTACACTGTCTTATACAACTACACTGTCTTATACCACTAACTGTCTTATACAACTACACTGTCTCTATACCACTAACTGTCTTATACACACTGTCTACACCACTACACTGTCTTATACCACTACACTGTCTTATACCACTACACTGTCTTATACCACTACACTGTCTTATACCACTACACTGTCTTATACCACTACACTGTCTTATACCACTACACTGTCTTATACCACTACACTGTCTTATACCACTACACTGTCTTATACCACTACACTGTCTTATACCACTACACTGTCTTATACAACTACACTGTCTTATACCACTACACTGTCTTATACCACTACACTGTCTTATACTACACTGTCTTATACCACTACACTGTCTTATACCACTACACTGTCTTATACCACTACACTGTCTTATACCACTACACTGTCTTATACCACTACACTGTCTTATACCACTACACTGTCTTATACCACTACACTGTCTTATACCACTACACTGTCTTATACCACTACACTGTCTTATACCACTACACTGTCTTATACCACTACACTGTCTTATACAACTACACTGTCTTATACCACTACACTGTCTTATACCACTACACTGTCTTATACCACTACACTGTCTTATACCACTACACTGTCTTATACCACTACACTGTCTTATACACACTACACTGTCTTATACCACTACACTGTCTTATACCACTACACTGTCTTATACCACTACTGTCTTATACAACTACACTGTCTTATACCACTACACTGTCTTATACCACTACACTGTCTTATACCACTACACTGTCTTATACCACTACACTGTCTTATATACTACACATCTTATACCACTGTCTTATACCACTACACTGTCTTATACCACTACACTGTATTATACCACTACACTGTCTTATACCACTACACTGTATACAACTACACTGTCTGGGGGAGAAGTTTTTGTGTCTTTGTTTCTAGTCAGTAGCTCATGTTACTGCCTGTCGGTGTTGCTCTTAGCACAACACTTCCTCCTGTTGACAACTGGATACACTTGACTATTATAGCATCAGAGAGGAACTAACTGTCTTATACAACTACACTGTCTTATACCACTACACTGTCTTATACCACTACACTGTCTTATACCACTACACTGTCTTATACCACTACACTGTCTTATACCACTACACTGTCTTATACAACTACACTGTCCTATACCACTACACTGTCTTATGCCACTACACTGTCTTATACCACTACACTGTCTTATACCACTACACTGTCTTATACACTACAATGTCTTATACCACTACACTGTCTTATACAACTACACTGTCTTATACCACTACACTGTCTTATACCACTACACTGTCTTATACCACTACACTGTCTTATACCACTACACTGTCTTATACAACTACACTGTCTTATACAACTACACTGTCTTATACCACTACACTGTCTTATACCACTACACTGTCTTATGCCACTACACTGTCTTATACCACTACACTGTCTTATACAACTACACTGTCTTATACCACTACACTGTCTTATACCACTACACTGTCTTATGCCACTACACCGTCTTATACCACTACACTGTCTTGTACCATTACACTATTCATACCACTACACTGTCTTATGCTACTAAACTGCTCATGAGAACATAAGAAAATAAGGAGTCTGCAATAGGCCGGTTGGCCTGTGCATGGCAGCTCCTGTCGAGAGTTACTACCACTCACTATCATCCATGAATCTATCTAGCCTCCTTTTGAAACTTTCCAGAGTTCCCGCACTTACTACAAAGTTGCTAAGCTTGTTCCACTCGTCCACCACCCTATTTGTGAACCAGTTTCTTCCTATCTCCCTCCTAAACCTAAACTTATCCAACTTGAATCCGTTGCTCCGAGTCCTATCCTGCTCGGATATTATAAGAACTTTATCTATATCCCCTTTATTGATTCCTTTCACCCACTTAAATACTTCTATCATATCTCCCCGCACTCTTCGTCTTTCTAGGGAATGCAAGTTAAGTTTCTTTAACCTATCCTGATATGGAAGGTTTCTAAGTCCCGGAATCATTTTTGTCATTCTTCGCTGCACCGACTCTAGTGAATTTATATCCATTCTATAATAGGGGCATCAGAACTGAACCGCATAATCGAGGTGCGGCCTAACTAGCGCAAGATATAGTTGCAATAAGACCTCTGCACTCTTGTTACTTACACTTCTAGATATAAAGCCCAATACTCTGTTTGCCTTATTTCGAACATTAACGCACTGTTTTCTAGGCCGTAGGTCCGGGCTTACAAGTACCCCTAGGTCTCTTTCACAAGTCGACTTCTCTAGCTTGATGTTGTTAAGGCTGTATACATTATAAGTATTTTTCTTCCAATATTAAGTACGCTGCACTTGCTGGTGTTGAATTTCATTTGCCATTTTTCAGACCACCCCTGCAGTTTATTTAGATCCTCCTGTAATGCATTTGCATCCTGCCCTGAATTAATCTGCCGCCCTATTTTGGTGTCATCCGCAAACTTGCTTATGTCACTGCTGATCCCAGTATCTAGTTTGTTTATGTAGATTATGAACAAGAGTGGGCCTAGTACTGACCCCTGGGGAACCCCACTGGTTACACGGCCCCACTCAGATTTAACACCATCTACGCTGACCCTCTGCGTAATATCGGTGAGCCATGATTTTATCCAATTTAAAACTTTCCCCTCGATACCATGAGCCTTAATTTTTCTCAGAAGCCTCTGATGCGGTACTCTGTCAAATGATTTGCTAAAGTCTAAGTAAATAACATCGTATTCTTATGTTTCATTCCACTATACTGCTTTGATCCACTACACTGTTTCATACCACTACACTGTTTCATATCACTACACTGTATCATACCACTAGACTGTTCATACCACTTCACCCTATCATGCTGTTAAGCATGGCGTAATATACAGTGGTGCGTTACATTGGGCATAGTGAAATATTTTTTAGGCATGTTACCCCAACTTATGTAAATAGACTATTTATGTGTAATTATGTGTGAGCAGGGCTGGTATTTGATACACAAAAAATTTTCTGTATGTTTGTATGTAGGTATTTTTGCAGCCTAATGTGGGAGTTGTTTAATATTAGTGCTAGGTTTGTAGTCCACCTGGAATATGGAGCCTTATTAGTCATTGGCTGACCTTGGAGGTGGAAGGATGTTTGGGTTGTCAGTGGTGGATACCTTTTACAGTCGGGTTTAATTGAGTATTAAATCATAAGTGCTGCTCTATTATTATTTATTGTTTGTAAAGTGCAATCAATAGTGAGGTTATTAAGTAGTTTATTGTTTATTTACTGTGCATATATTAGTGGTTTATTAAGGATTAAGTTTATTCCTTATTCTCTTGATTTAATTTGTCTTTTCATGATGTAACCTGCTCACTTATTATGGTAAACTTTTATTATTAAATTTTATTTAACTTTTCGTGATGTGTATAATTCAAAACCTTTACTCCTGAACTGTTGTGATAAAGAGGGCTGTGTTCGAACCCATGACGCACAATTCCGTCCTTATTTGTGTTTGTAAATTGCACATTTAACATTGTTGTCGTGTATTGAAGTTATTTTAAATTTTAAGTGACAAATATAAAGGACTAAGATGTGTCGAGTTGCCAATTTTTTTTTTTTGTGTCATATGCGCCCTCATTATTATATTATCTCTAACGTAATTCAAGTTGCTAAGTTATGGCAAAACAAAATGGGGGCCTATGTCCGGGAGACTTTTGTTAGAATTAAGTAAAATTAAGTTAAAATCAGTTAAAATCATCAGGATTGAAGTGTGCGAATTATTTTTGGTAAGTTTTCTCCACTAGTCCGTAAGTTGCCATATCTATTTAATATGGAGGCTTTTAATTTCGCTAAGTTCGTTGCTGAAACCTTGCAGTTAGAAAGAGAGAAGCTGGAGAGGGAAATGAAGTTAAGATTGCAGGAAAAAGAAATGGAGGACAGGGAAAGAGAAAGGGAGGACAGGGAAAGAGAAAAGGCATTCCAGTTAGAGTTGTTGGATAAGAGAGCTACTCTGGAGTCGTGTGACGTCAAATGTGATGTAATTAAAGTGACGAAGTTTGTGCCAAAAATTGACGAGCATGTTCAGGAAGAGTTTTTCATCCAATTTGAGCAGCTTGCCACAACACTTTCCTGGCCTCAGCAGTATTGGCCCTTGCTGATACAGTCTGTCCTTGTGGGCAAAGGCCGTTCCACTTACTTGTCCCTAACCAGCTTTCAGCAAAATGAGTATTCTGTGGTCAAGGAGGCCACTTTGAAATCTTACCAGTTGACAGCAGAGTCATATGGTGATAAGTTTAGAAATACATTCAAATTGCCCGATCAGTCATATACAGAATATGGTCACACTGTCAATAAGTTGAGCACTAAATGGCTATCGGCTAGTGGAGTTAAAACCTAAGATGAACTTTGTGAATTGATTGCACTGGAGCAGTATTTGAGAGGTGTCTCACAAACGTCCGTATGTACACTCGGAAACCATAATCTCTAGCCCACCTGGGTCGGTACTGGAGGTTAGAACAGTGTCCTTTCTGGACGGGGGCCCACTCTAACTATCACGAGGCAACACACTGACGAACACACACAGTTATAGTACAGCTGTATAGATGACATTATGTATAAATATTGTATATGGCATTTTATATTCTGCATTATCTTCATTATATATGAACACGAAGAAAAAATACCATAGGTTGCAGTTACGAAAGTATGAATGGAAATAAACACTTCCAAACCACCCAGTGACTCCACACAATGTGTGTGTGTGTGTGCCAGATCACGATGCTTCCCATCATTCGCATAACTATATGAAAAATCGTGTTTAATTTAACTACATGTTTCAAAAACCTTAAATTACATGTGGATCAGTCACTCCTCATTTGACATACTTATAGTGTAATACTTTGACCATCCCACCTGGGCACATGGAGGCCCACGGTAACTCTCATGGGGCAACATACTCACGAACACACAAGTTATGATATGAACCCTTTCAGGCTTCACTATCATTATCATGTTATGTTCATCATGCTCTGTATCTTGGTAACTAGTCATAGTATCAATACATGACAGTGTTATTAGTATAATATTGTAACTTTTACCCTACAGTTATTGGTGTAAATCATTGACAGGAAGGATACATAAATTGTAATATTAAGTGTATGGTTCGTTCAAAGCCACCCTAAGTCAGACAACGCGTCACACAAAGTTACACTATGTGTGTGTGTGTGTGTGTGTGTGTGTGTGTTCTGTAACATTAAGCTTCATCCTTAGTAGGTAAGATGTTTCATAAAGAGGTTTCTCCCATTCGTCATTGTGAGCATCGTCCCAGAGCACATTGTTTCCATCAAAACCATGGTTCATCCTTATTTCCCTTCTTCCGTGTAACTATATCCTTATGGCTAAGTGCTTGCTTTTCATATCTTTATTTACCAAAATAATGTGGATCAGTTACTCGTTATTTAACACATACATGCACTTAGAGCATCAAGATTGTTTTGTAGGCATACTATTGGTCAATTGTAACCCCCAAAGTATTTTTCACATTTATTATGCATAAACATTGTAAACATATCTATGTGATTATTGTAGTATATAACATATATTTAATGTCTGGACAGATTCCCAAGAGTTATGCATATTAATGCATAGATTTTGTAAGCATATTTATGCGAAGTGACGTAAAACCACATAGTAAAATACCCGGACAAATTCCCGAGAGTTAGGAAACGAAGTCTATGTGGCCCCAACGAGGTTACACCAGAGAGCTAACTCCCCCGCCACCTCCTACAAGGCACCGTCGTGGGCGGAGATTTAATTCTTGACCACAGGTTAATACCGTGTCCAACCTCCATCTGCTGCTATAACTTCATGCAATCTGGTGGGCATGGAATCTACCAGATTGCTGCAGATGTTCGGCCTCCTCCTTATTCCCTCCCACACATGATGTGCGTGTCTCCTCATTGCCTCACTCGTTTTCTCCTCAACATCCCATTCAACAACCATATGCACCCATAGATTTTTCTATTGGATTACAATTGGCTCCTTTAGGGGGCCAGTCCAATAGAATAATCTGCGGGTGCGCCTCAAACCAACGCCTGACTGCCTGACTTGTATGTATTGGATTGAGGTCTTGCACCATACATATAGGCTGTGGATCTGGGATGGTATATGAGTTGCTGGGAGGATGGTTAGCAGTCCTGTTGAACTGGCAGGTAGACAAAATAGAAAACTCATAGCCAAACTGTAAGAAAACCTATGGACAATGAGACATTAGTAAAATATACAAGGTCATTTTAGCACGTGCACACATTATATACAGAATTATTGGTCCTTGCGAGGCTGTTTGGTTATGCTATGTTAACTAGTTTGCGGGAAAGTACATATATATATATATATATATATATATATATATATATATATATATATATATATATATATATATATATATATATATATATATATATATATATATTTCATTAGCCCAATATTGCATCCGGACTTCTACATACAATCAACATCTCACCCCTCCAGGATTCGAAGCCGGATTTGGTAAAACGTTACCTGACCACCTACGTGATACGGGTAGTCCCCATTCGAGGTTCACGGTGCCATAAGCTCGTTGAACAGGCTTTGTGTGAAATATAACAGAGACTAGGACTGCTTTTAGTATCCTGGTGGTCCAGAGGTAGCGTTCCCCGGTCACAGTCATGGGCTCGTGGGCCGTGGGTTCGAATGCAAGGCTGTTGCCCCGTGAGAGTTACCTTGGGCCTCCATGTACCCAGGTGGGATGGTCAATGTATTACACTGTAAGTGTGTCAACTGAGGAGTGACTGATCCATATGTAATTTAAAGTTTTTGAAATATGTAGTTAAATTAAACACGATTTTTCATATAGTTATGGGAATGATGGGAAATAAAAGATATAGATGGGGTGTGGTGGAATCATCATGGTCTGGCCACAAACGCTGTAAACGACATGTGGATTCACTGGGTGGTTTGGAAGTGTTTGTTTCCATTCATACTTTCGTAGCTACAACCTATGGTAAATTTTTCTTCGTGTTCATATATAATGAAGATAATACAGAGTATAAAATGCCATATACAATATTTATACATAATATCATCTATACAGCTGTACTATAACTGTGTTGTTCATGCGTGTGTTGCCTCGTGATAGTTAGAGGGGGCTCACGTCCCGAAAGGACACTGTACTAACTTCCAGCACCGACCCAGGTGGGCTAGAGAATATGGTTTTTGAGTGTACGTTTGTGAAAAGGAAGTTACAACTATTGAGAGAGCTGTCATTTTGAAGGAAAATCTCAATCTTATTCATAAACAAAAAGTTATTGAGGTTCCAGGCCAAGCCGTGACTCCAGCTCATGGTGGTAAGCATCAGTTATGACTTCTGTGTGTTTTTATTGTATAAAGCCTGGTCATGATATTGCCCAATGTCCTAACCTCAAAGCCAAGGAGTCCCATGACACGCCTGCTGCTAATTTTGCATTTGTCTTAGCAGATGGTGTTGGTGTAGATGATGTTACTGCTGTTCCTGACACAGATTGTGTAGATCCTAAGGATTTACTCCAGCTCTTTCAGTTTCCAGGATTTGTGCCCATGTCCTAGGGTAGTCCTGCTGTCCCTGTGAGTATTTTGAGGGATACTGATGCTTCACTCAGTATTTTGTTGAAAAGTGCCCTTCCATCTGTGGAAGAGGCTTATACGGGTGAGCATGTTGTGTTGCGGGGCGTTAGTGGAACCACTTGCGTTCCTTTGTGTAAAGTGTATCTTCGGACGGACCTTTTGTCTCAGCCAGTTACAGTTGAGGAGGTTTTGCCAGTGGAGGGAGTAACGTTCCTCTTGAAAAATGATATAGCTGGTAGCCTTGTTGCTCCGGATCCAGTTGTGTGCTCTACAACTTTGAGTAATAACCCTGCTGCAGACCTTGTGAGTAAGTGTGTTGGGTTATTCCCTTTTGGTGCAGTAACCCGTACTTAAGCTAAATTGGTGACATATTTTTTATTTATTTTTTATTTTTTATTTTATTTTTTTACGGGGAATAGTCCACCCGGGCACAGGTCACTGACCCACATCGGGGCCTAGGGGACGAAAATGTAATAATAATAATAACAATAATATTAATAATACTAATACCAATACTAATGCTAATACTAATAATAATAATAATAATAATAATAATAATAATAGTAATAATAATAATAATAATAATAATAATAATAATAATAATAATAAAATAATAATATTAATAATAATAATGATGATGATAATAATAATAATAATAATAATAATAATAATAATAATAATAATAATAATAATAATAATAATAATAATAATAACATAATTCATAGAAAATAAATTTATAATAAAAAAATAAATAAAATAGTAATGATAATAATAATAATAATAAAAATAGTAATATATGTATGTTGTGTTATCAATAGTATGTGAAACAATTGAGACCCTGCAATTGTGTGTAAATGAGGCAGAAAGTTAGATCAGCAACTTGGTCACAATTTTTGTGATGCCATATGGCAGCAGTGTCCACCATTAGGCAATACATTATGCTTCCAATACATTCACAGGCGGTAGTACCTCCCTGTTTGGTAGCTGTCTACTACCTACTACCTACTATGGGACAGATGTGAGTGATCAGTGTGATGTTTTGCCTGATTATGATTTGAATGGACTGTTTGATGTTAAGCCAGAGCAGTTAGATGCAGGTTTAGTAGATCAACCTGTTAGTGATGTGTCAAGTGATGTAAAGACAGATTCTAAAGATTGTGTGAATGTTGATTTCAGTAGCCTTCCAGCCACTAGAGAGATGTTGATTTCTGCTCAAAAGTCTGAACAGTCGTTGGTTCCTTTATTTGCTAGGGCCGTATCAGAACCAGAGAGCCATTATGAGTTTAGTGTTTCCTCAGATTTTTGCCGAACATGTCATGTATGCCAGTTAGCAAGTAAGCCTAATCAAGTATTGTCACCTACACCTTTAAAACCTATACCTATTGTTGACTAACCATTTGCAAAATTAATCATTGATTGTGTGGGCCCTTTTCCTAAAACAAAATGTGATAATGAATATTTGTTACCGGAAATGTGTGCTTCCACTAGATATCCGGAAGTTATACCTGTGCTGGCACTTGGTTTATATTATATTATATCTTGGTTTATATTATATCTATTGTATGCTATCAGATGCACTATACCGTCTAGTTTCGGATTCTCACCAAGTGATCTGATGCTTGGCCGGGATACCGTGGTCCCTTGAAACTATCGCACGAGAATTGGGTAGAAGAAGATGAAACTGCAGAAGATAGAAAATTTAATGCTTTTGTTCTTGCCCATTAGGAAGTTTTCCTTACAAGCTAAGTATCAGGGCCCCTTTGAAGTTTTGAGTAAGGTAGATGTTAACTATGTTAAAGCCACGCCTGAACGTATGAAGACTAAAAGACTAGTACATGTGAATCTGTTCAAACCCTATTGTGTTTGACCTCATAAGGTGGTGCGCAATATTGTGATATGTGATGGAGTTACCTGAGCTTGACTTTGGGGAGTTGACAGCCGATATCAAACTGAACAATTCTGATGTGTTAAGTGATCCTTCTTCTAAATTCTGCCATCTACTACAGGACCAGAGGAGCGATGTAATGTGTCTCCTACAGGAATTCCAGCTCATCTTTGGTGATATGCCGCAGCCTAGCCCATGGTGTGGTGTTGGTGGACGACGTAGCCCCAGTGAAACAAGTACCCTACCTCATATCTTTCCAGAAAATCGACATTCTCAATGACAAGGTGCAGTTCTTGATTGACAATAATTTGGCTGAACCTAGTGACAATGAGTGGGCATTCCCTTTTGTGCAGGTTCCCTTGTCAGAGCGGGCGAGAAGCATATCAGCATTTGTTACCTCTTATGGCTTGTATCAGTATACCGTTTTGCCATTTGGTATGCGTAACGCCCCACCAACTTTCCAACGTTTGATGTCAGTTGTCATTAATAGTTTGAATGGTGTCAGAGCATATCTTGACCACGTAGTTGTGTTATCTTCCACATGGAGTGAGCAGATCGAGTCACTTCGTTGTCTGTTCAGTCGTCTTAATAGTGCCCGGTTCACTGTTAACCTCGTTAGGAGCGAGTTTGGCCATGCCAAACTAGTATTTTTGGGACATGAGATTGGCTATGGGACAGTGGCCCCAGTCCAGGCTAAAGTTTAGTCCATTGATACCTTGCCCATACCCACAAACCGTAAGGCAATCCAACGCCTTTTGGGCATGGCAGGGTATTATGGGATTTTCTGCCCTAACTTTTCTGATGTTGCTAGACCATTAACTGATTCATTTATTCCTAAAAGGAATTTTCTGTCGACGGAAAATTGGCCAGAGGCATTTGAGAAAGTAAAGGCAATTTTGATGTCTAAACCAGTATTAAGGGGACCAAACTTTGACAAGCCATTTGTTGTACAAGTAGATGCGAGTGACATAGCAGTAGGGGGAGGTTTATTGCAAGCAGGTAATAATGATGTTTTGCACCTGGTATCTAACATCAATTATATCGTCAATACAGGGGCGAGAAAAAATGTCTGCATTTGTGAGGGAGTTCACTTTTCGGTAATCATTACACATTCTCATAGTACCATCTGACTTTGGGAAAAGAACACAAGGGGATGCCCACTCACTGTCACTAGGTTTAGCCAAGTTATTGTTAATCAAGAACTGCACCTCGTCATTCAGAATGCTGACTTTCTGGGGGGACATGCGGTAGGGTACTTGTTTCACTGGGGCTACGTTGTCCACCAACACCACACCATGGGTCCCCACTGGGCTAGGCTGCGTCACATCACCAAAGATGGGCCGGAACTCCTGTAGGAGACAAATTACATCGCTCCTTTGGCCCTGTAGTAGATGGAACAATTTAGAAGAAAGATCACCTCACACATCAAAATTGTTCAGTTTGATACCACCTTTCAACTCCCCAAAGTCATGCCTAAGTAACTCATCCTCCTCCACTTCATCACATGTCACAGTATTGCATCCCAATTATTACCTGATTCAACAGTACTTGGTCGTCATGCACTTGAGAGTTTGGTGGAATCTCTCAAGAGCACCTTGGCTCTCAGGGTGGTAAGCTGAAGCTAAATACTGTTTGATGCCTAGCGTACACATAACCGCCTTAAATACTTTTGAGGTGAAGTTGGATCCTTGGTCTGACTGAACAATGCAGGGTGAGTCCAAACTGTGTAAAGAACTTAATAAGGGCAGAAATTATAATACGGGCTGTAATGCGTCACACAGATATAGCTTCCGGATATCTAGTGGAAGCACACACCACAGTTAACAGATATTCATTACCACATTTTGTTTTAGGAAGAGGGCCCACACAATCAATGATAGTTTTACAAATGGTTTATCAACAACAAGCACAGGTTAAAGGTGCAGGTGACAACACTTGAATGGGCTTTCCAGCTAGCTGGCATACATGACATGTACGGCAAAAATCTGCTACGACTGAGGAAACACCAAACCAATATAAATACCTTAAAACTTTATCCGTGTCTTCTTTACCCCCAGATGTCCCCCAATTCTATCATGGGCTAGACTCAACACATTAATCCTATAGCACTCATGTACGACAATTTGGTGTAATTCTGACCACGATTCGTCGGCAGGCACATCAGCCGGCGGGAATTTCCTCATAAGGACATTAGATATAATATAATAACACACAGATTCATTATAGCTCTCTCGTTCTGATACGACCCGAGCAAATAATGGAACCAACGACTGGTCAGACTCTTGAGCAGAAGTCAACATCTCTCTAGTGGCTGGAAGGCTACTGAAATCAACATTCACACAATCTTTAGAATCTGTCTTTACATCACTTGACACATCACTAACAGGTTGATCTACTAATCCAGCATCTAACTGCTCTGGCTTAACATCAAACAGTCCATTCAAACCATAATTAGGCAAAACATCACACTGATAACTCACATCTGGCCCATACGTCACCATTTTAGCTTGACTACGGGTTACAGCACAAGAAGGGAATAACCCAACACACTTACTCACAAGGTCTGCAGCAGGGTTATTACTCAAAGATGTAAAGCACACAACTTGATCCGGAACAACAAAACTACCAGCTATATCATTTCCCAAGAGGAACGTTACTCCCTCCACTGGCAAAACCTCCTGAACCCCTACTGTAACTGGCTGAGACAAAAGGTCCGTCCGAAGATACATTTTACACAAAGGAACGCAAGTGGTTCCACTAACGCCCCGCAACATAACATGCTCACCAGTATAAGCCTCTTCCACAGATGGAAGAGCACTTTTCAACAGAAAATTGAGTGAAGCACCAGTATTCCTCAAAATACTCACAGGGACAGCAGGACTACCCTCGGACACAAAGACAAAACCAGGAAACTGAAAGGGCTGGAACAAATCCTTAGAATCCACACAAACTGGGTCAGAAACCGCAGCAACATCATCTACACCAACATCATCTGCTGAGACAAATGCAAAATTAGCAACAGGCGTGTCATGGGACTCCTTGGCTTTGAGCTTAGGACATTGGGCAATATAGTGACCAGGCTTTTTACAATAAAAACACACAGAAGTCATAACCCTGCTAGATCCATTACCACCATGACCATCAGAACCTCTGCCAACATTCGCAAAAGAAGGTTTACTACCTCTGTTACAAAACGGTAGCTTACCACTTTGAGCTGGATTCACGGCTGAGCCTGGAACCTCATTAACTTTATGTTTATGAGTATGACTGAAATTTTCCTCCAAAATGGCAGATCTCTCAATAGTTATAACCTCCTTTTCACAAACGTACATACAGACACCTCTCAAATACTGTTCTAGTGCAATCAATTCACAAAGTTCATCTTAGGTTTTAACTCCACTAGCCGATAGTCATCTATTGCCCAACTTATTGACAGTGTGACCATATTCTGTATATGACTGATCGGGTAATTTGAATGTATTTCTAAACTTATCACTATATGACTCTGCTGTCAACTGATAAAATTTCAAAGTGTCTTCCTTGACCACAGAATACTCATTTTGCTGGGAGCTGATTAGGGACAAGTAAGTGGAACGGCCTTTGCCCACAAGGACAGACTGGATCAGCAAGGGCCAATACTGCTGAGGCCAAGAAAGAGTTGAGGCAATCTGCTCAAATTGGATGAAAAACTCTTCCGAATCATGTTCGTCCAATTTTGTCACAAACGTCGTCACTTTAATTACATAAAGTTTGACGTCACACGACTCCAGAGTAGCTCTCTTTTCCAAGAACTCGAACTGGAATGCCCTTTCTCTTTCTCTGTCCACCATTTCTCTTTCCCTGTCCTCCATTTCTTTTCCCTGCAACCATAATTTCATTTCCCACTCCAGCTTCTCTCTTTCTAACTGCAACTGTATTAACTTTACTGGCGGATCTTGCTCCTTCTCACACATTTGGAATGCAGACTCATCCAAAATTGACTTTTCCACCAAACATATAAGTAGGGCATTTTTGACAGTTGTCTTTTTCCAGTTTGACTTAATCTCTACTTTATTATGCTCAGCCAATGTATCCCAATCATCTTTATGAATGGTACTACATTCCAGACTTAACACTGTAGGTTCAGCAATGAACTTAGCTAAATCAAAAGGCTTCATATTAAACAGATATGGCAACTTACCGACTAGTGGAGAAAACTTACCCAAAATAATTCACAAACTTCACGCTTGATCATTTTAACTGATTTTAACTTAATTTAACAGGTGTAATAAGTTAAATTAATACAAATATATAGACGTTACTAGCGTGGCCGATTCGTTACTTTCAACTTGGCATTATATTGCTAGGAAGAATCTTCTAAACACCACTTTCAATACAACTATTTGTTAATTAACTGAACAGCATGGACACATTACTAGATCAATATATCAAAGTTACTAGACACTGACTCTCGGATACACTTCCCACCGTAAGTAACTCATCTTTGGATCGCTCTGACAAAGACGCATGTGTGACCCGAGGGAGGCCCAGCAGGTGCTGCTGAACTGTGTCTCCTGTGGGAGACTCTTCTAGCTGGGGCTCGGTGCTGGAGAAGGAAGTCTCCCTCTAGGGAGGAGCTGTCGGCCCCTTCCCTGTTACGATGATGATCCAAATGCTAATGTTATTGAAGGGAGCTGCCGGGCCTATATATTGCCGATCTCCAGCCAGAAGGTGTCGTCACTAATCTGGGTGTCTGGGCAGGTGACAGGTATGCTGGCTGGGGAGTAGCTTCTTGAGTAACACGGTCATGTCGCCGGGTTAAGCTAATCACGTGGCAGTGAGAACTCCGGGTCAATGTGACTGACCTCTCTTGAGTCGGGTCTGGACATCTTGCCAAGGTGTAGTTTCTCGAGTAACATGGTCATAACGCCGGGTTAATTCAGGTACTTTGTCCGTGGCCTCTCCTGGGCCAGGTCTTACTGTCAACCTATGTGGGTTACCACGTGGGCATCTACTTACTGTTATATGTGTTGTATTTCTCTGGGCTGTAAGCTGTGGTCTGATAAACAATCATTACATAGGCCCCCATTTTGTTATACCATAACTTAGCAACTTGAATTACGTTAAAAATTAATATAATAATGAGGGCACATGTGGCACAACAAAAATGCAAATTGGCAACTTAGCACAACTTAGTTCTTAATATTTAGTTCAATACACAAGAAACAATGTTAAATGCGAAAGTTACAAACACAAATAAGGACGAAATTGTGCATCATGGGTTAAATCACAGCCCTATTTATCACCTTCCATATCAGGATAGGTTAAAGAAACTTAACTTGCATTCCCTAGAAAGACGAAGAGTGCGGGAAGATATGATAGAAGTATTTAAGTGGGTGAAAGGAATCAATAAAGGGGATATAGATAAAGTTCTTATAATATCCGAGCAGGATAGGACTCGGAACAACGGATTCAAGTTGGATAAGTTTAGGTTTAGGAGGGAGATAGGAAGAAACTGGTTCACAAATAGGGTGGTGGACGAGTGGAACAAACTTAGCAACTTTGTAGTAAGTGCGGGAACTCTGGAAAGTTTCAAAAGGAGGCTAGATAGATTCATGGATGATAGAGAGTGGTAGTAACTCTCGACAGGAGCTGCCATGCACAGGCCAACCGGCCTATTGCAGACTCCTTATTTTCTTATGTTCTTATGTAACAGTTCAGGAGTGAATGTTTGGAATTTTACACGTCACGAAAAGTTAAGTAAAATTTAATAATAAAAGTTTACCATAATAAGTGTGCAGATAAATTAAATCAAGAGAATAAAGAATAAACATAATCCTGTGTAAACCACTAATATATGCACAGTAAAAAAACAATAAACTACTTTGTAATATCGCCATTGATTGCACTTTACACCCATTAATAATAATAGAGCAGCACTGAAGATTTAATACTCAACTAAACCCGATTTGAAAAGGTATCTACCACTGACAAACTCAAACGTCATTCCACCTTCAAGGCCAGCCAATGACTGACAAACCTAACACTAATATTAAATTACTCCCACATTAAGCTGCAAAAATACCTATATACATATAAGGAAAAAATTATCAAGTACCAGCGCTGCTCACACATAATTATACAAAAATATTATATTTACATGAGTTGAGGGTAACATGCCTAAAAAATATTTCACTAAGCACAACTCAACGCACCACTGTACATTACGCTCTGCAGAACAATATTAAGGACTAAGTTGTGCCGAGTTGCCAATTTGTTTTTTGTTGTGCCATATGCGCCCTCATTATTATATTCATCTTTAACGTAATTCAAGTTGCTAAGTTATGGCATAACAATACTACTACACTGCTTTATGCCACTACACTGTTTTATTCCACTACACTGTCTTATACTACTACACTGCTTCATACTACTACACTGTATCATACACTACACTGTATCATACCACTACACTGTTTAATACCCCTTCATCACTTTATATCATCTGAGGATAAGAATAAGAATATATATATATATATATATATATATATATATATATATATTGTAATTAAGGGGTAAAATATTCAAATACAGGTAAATAAATGAAACTCGATACAAGGAATAAGTGTTGACTAAAGCTGAAGGTGCGGTGAATCCCTGAATTGGGTCAAGCTTATTACGTGCCTTTGTACCAGATTTTGGGAGGAATACAATTTTGCCTAGGCCCCTCCCCTTCCCCTCCCCAGAAATATTTATCCATCTTTCAAGTTGAATTCCGTTTAGCTGATAACTGGTGACGGACACGGCAGCTTGGGCTATTCAATGATATATCTAACAAGAGGATTCGAAGACAGGATGAAAAATTTTCCAAAGTTGTTGCCATTGGTGGAACAAGGATTTCATTTTTGACTTAGTGCCAAAGGATAAAGTCAAAGGGGTGAGGTCAGGTGAACGAGCTGGCCAAATAATGCCCCCCTCTACCCATGGCCGTTCCAACGATTCGGCTACCGTTGCGAAAATACGGTGGCGCACCATCCATCTGAAGGGAACCATCGACTATCTTCCAGCAACTGAGGCATCAGCAAAGGGAGCCCTTACTGAAATTTTAAAGATTGGAAATAAAACTGCTATTAATTAGCATTGTTCGTTTTTTCATAATTAATATTCAAAATGTGGAAGATCATTTGTATAACGAACGCATTTAGAAAAAAACAATCCGTGCTAGGAATTATCACCTCGGCAGCACAACTTGTACTGTAATCAATTCAATTTTAATTTCAACTGTTTATTCCTTGATAGAGGAAGTGGGATCCTAGTGCTGTCACTAGATACCCCTGTACAATGACACCAGAAGCATCTGGCAAGTGTGACAAGTATATACAGTATAATTATTATAAAGGGGCTTACTAAAGCCAAAGGAAGGAAGGATATTCCTTTAACACATAATCAATGTTATTTACAAAATATCGTACTGTAATCGTCGAATAATTTCCTGGGCCAAACCGGACCATTCGCAAATTTTAGAACATTCTTACGCGCAAATTTCTAAAGTGTTCTACGCCAACAAGCAAAATCACGATGGTGTCTTACGAATGTGTATTATTATGGACTAAATCTCTTGATGATTAATGGTTTTGTTCCGTACTCCAACAACGAAGATCCAAACGGACCCTTGCTTGTGCCATTGCGTGTTCATCACCCCGCTTACGGCGTGGCTTGTACAGTCATCAAGCAGTTAGAATACACTCTAACGATAGTCTATCAGAAGCCATTGTCAGGGGCAAGCCGAAGGCGTCAGTATGTGTGGTGTGAGGTAGCAAGGGAATGAGGATGGGTGAAACAAAATATGCTCTAGATATCGGGGGCTGTTGTCTTGTTGCAAAACTAATCCTTGTACTGTGATGGAAGTTGTCGTAGTGTATTGTGCTGCGTGTGTTTGTCTGGTGGTAGTTATCCTATTGCGTGTATTAATTATGCAAGGAAATATAATGAGCTGTGCATATTGTGAGCTGTTTTGTATGCTGTCAACCATCAACTGCTACGTCTTAGTAGTTGGGAGTTGGGATGGGGTGAGGACGAAGTTGGTGCTAATTCCTGATCAGAGAGGATGTGCACTATGTCAGTCTGTGGACGATGTACAATACGGTGATCTGTGTTCTAATCGCATACGCATGGCATGGCAGCCTCTTCACCGCGTTCTTGCTAACGGACGCCACCTGCTAATAAATAGCCCGGCTGTTAGCTCCAATTGTCTGCCTGTCTATGAGTCTTCTGCAACCCTGAGTTTGTGGTTAATGATGACAGTGTAGCCCGGAGAGCAAAAAAGGCGCGCGTGGGAATCATGGTACGTGGTGTTGAGGGATGAACGTGTGTGTTGAATGGTGATGACTTCGAGTTTTCGGTGTTTATCAAGTTTTGTCACGTTACTGTTATTATATCTATGTGTGTGTGAGTTATATTGTCATGTGGTCTGTTGTTATGGTTTATCATCCCAAGCTGACTTCTCCAGACCCACTGGAGATATTTGAAATTAATTGCTGTCTCCATTTGTCCGTTTTTCATATTTTTTTTTTACTAGAAAACATTCCCACTAGTTGTTTGGGAACTTTATATTCCTACTCCCTACACTTCCTGAGAATTCCTTTGGGATTCCCTCGTAATTTTGAAATAGGGAAAGATCATTGCTCAAAATGGGCTAAAAAAGTCCCTCTTTCAGTAAATTAATACATCATCAGTCGTGGTTACAAAGAGGTGAATTACGTGTAACATTTTCATTTCATTCTTCATTTGATTATCATTGATTGTTTATGTTTACTCATACAAATTGTCTATCATTTTACTTATTCATTTGTATGTTTACTTATTTAGTTATTTATTAATTCACCCATCTCATTGCATGGAGGTTGATAATTAAATGTATAATTTTGATCCCACAACAGATGCAACCGTGATTAGCTTCCTGTGTGACCTTGCACAACGACACGGGGTCACATAAGGCATACTTTGTGGTAAGAGCAGATCAGCTGGGTATGCTATGTGTATTTTTTATGTGTGCGACTGTCTGCCTATATGTCTATCACTATTTCCCTCCCTCCCTCTCTCTACCTATCTCCCGGACATGTCTCTATCAAGGTGAGAGCCTCAGGCCTCAGGTAGAGAGACGTGGCCAGTCATCACCATGACATTGACAAGCTTAATTACCTCTAATGGATCTCACCTGTTAAAGAGAGAGAGAGAGAGAGGTAATACACGAATAAAAATGCGTTAACCTGTTCGGAGGATTTTTTTTTTTGTACTTGTAAGTGAAGTTAACAGTTATAAAGAGCAAGGAAAAATAAGTCGCTGCTATTTTAACACAGATGGACCCTAAACCTAGACTGACCTGACCACTATGATTGGGATGTATTCGGTGTGGGTTGGATAAGGACTGGGTACCATTAGGATTAGGTATCAGTTATTCTGATACTCATTAAGACTGGGTCCTATTGCGAGTAGGTCACAGTCCTAATGATTAGTTCAGCTTCGATTGGAAACCAATAGGTATGGAGCTCATTTGGCCACCAATAAAGTTACCAAGGAGGAAAACAAGATTTAGCCCCTCTGTTCTAGTCCGTTATTTTCTCGTTCACTTCTCTCCAGGAGGTAAAAACGGCTATGGAATATTGTGTGAAGTAATAGGAAAAATTTTCATATATAATGAGAAGAAATTTCATTAAGACGATTGTTTGTCATCATAAATATTAAATATTCTCGGGCAGTGAGGTCTTTCCTTAGCCAAAAAATACCTTTAGAAAGCT
Organism: Homarus americanus; assembly: GCF_018991925.1. Taxonomy (NCBI): domain Eukaryota; kingdom Metazoa; phylum Arthropoda; class Malacostraca; order Decapoda; family Nephropidae; genus Homarus; species Homarus americanus. The sequence goes on from NW_024737042.1 coordinate 20,179,567, forward strand.
AAGGGAAATTAAAACATAAAGTCAATGACCACGGGTTCGATTCTCAGCCGGTGAAGAGGACCTGGTTCCCTCCTTCAACACTCAGCTGTAAACTGAAGACACTATCGGGAGACTTTAGCGACGGTGGAACAACCGTTCGGTGGATTATCATCCTACCAATGTGGTGAGATAATTTACTGGCAGTTAAATGCGAAGAATAAGGCGATCAACAAGAGTCCGGCCACACCGCTTTATCAGAACCAAACATGCAAGAGGGAGACTGAAAAGGGAGACTGAAATCATCGTATCTGGTTACATGAGTGCAGGAGTGGTAAAAATTGGACAGCTGTAGTGAAGATATGTAAAGGTTTCATGAAAACATCACAGTGTGGTAATGAGACAGGACACACTGCCACCAGATGAGTGATAACATAAGATCTTGACACTCTGCTACAAACATTATTTAAGAAAACACGGCGGCGTAGGTCTACAGAAGGCGCTGATATGTCGGTTTTAATATGACTGATATTTTCTCTTAATGAAATTCGAGGAAACACCAATCACAGCGAGGGTTTCTATTTTTTTCAGGTAGCTTCAATTGTGAACATGATCTGCTCAATGTGTTGTGATTGCTTTTTTTCAAGCTTTCTCATTTCATTCTCTACTAATAAACGGATGAAGATTTTTAGTTGTGTGTCATTGTTAAGTTTTATAGTAATTATCATTCAATCTCTCATATTAACCATAGTATATCCTTATGTTACGATTATTTAGCTATTGTAACATATTAAGTAAGATTATTTAAACAGTTTGCATAGATGAGCAAGATATACACTGTACGAGTCTGACACAAGTTGTTACTATTGCATGAACTGTGTAGGAATGGATAGGCAGAGAAGGTGTGTGCCTGGCTTGGCCTCAGTACAAAACTTTTATTGGACATTTCCATGTAAATTCCTACAAAGGCTGCTGGCTATGCCTGAGCAGTGGAGAAGTGGTGGAGGAGGGGACGCGTAGTGAGGGTGTGGTTAGGTAGCTCTCATTGTGCTGGTTACGTTTCTTTGTGCCACCATGAGAGTCAGGCAGCACACATCACGTCCACCTCCAGGCAGGGAAAGTCGCCAACCAATGCTCACCCCCTCCTGATCCAGTTTTATTGGGAGCCTATGTTTGTTGAGCGTTATATTTGCTGAGGTCATCACTCTGGGCCAGGTCACAGATTTAAATACATTAAAAACTTTATATCCAACATAAGTGTATTTTCACGTTTAGTCAAGTGACGTCTTTCCGGCAAACTGAATGACCTAATGGCACCACATTACGATCATCTTACAGGTACAAAGACTTCCTGAATCGCCATTAACTAACACAACATCCCAACAAGAGAGCTTTACATATTTAATTTAGCGATGTACATTGTTCACAGCTATTGAATCAACAGATTGTCAAGATAGTCATATATGCTTTTGTCTTACCGAACCGCTACTGACCCAACACCTGCATGACTTACTGAACCGCTACTGACCCATTGCCTGAATGACTTACTGGACCATTACTGATCCAGCACCTACATGACTTACTGAACCGCTATTGACCCAACACCAGCATGACTTATTGAATTGCTACTGACCCATTGCCTGCATGACTTACTGGACCATTACTGATCCAACACCTACATGACTTACTGAACCGCTACTGACCCAACCCCTGCATGACTTATTGAATTGCTACTGACTTACTAAATCGTACGTCAGCAAGAAACCCATACCTGTATACATAGTGGACCACTACTTGGGCGGATTGACGTCAACACTGCGTCACCAACACAGGACCGACACATAAACCTGTTCTTTCCCTCACACTTTTAAGAGAATCACCGAGTAAATGTATTATATATAAGGCATGAGAACAGTTATGATTACTCCTGAACACAATTCAACAGGAAAATTTATTAGGTCTGTACTGGACCTTAGTATAAGGAAGAAGCTTTTGGGTCTACAATGGTGAGAAATTGATTGACGGTAGAGAGAGAAAATTATATAGGAAACGCCAGGAAGAAGAACGTTACCTGGAGAAATCGGCTCGAAACCTCGCCAACACCTACCACAACACTACCTACACTCACACACATACACGGTTATACACCATCACCCTTCCCTCCTACACCCTCTCAGGCTTATGTCTGCCGCGGCGACCTAACAAATGGCCAATGTTTTGCCCATAAATAAAAATATCTCGCTTGTGGCAACAGCCATACCTAGCGGTGGTGACAATAACACCTGCGGCGACAATTTCACCGACGGGTGGTAAGAACTTCACCCAACGCAACAACCTTATCCAATTGTGGCAACGAACTCACTCTGGCAAAAACTTTCCGGTGGCTACAGTCTCACCTGCTGAAGGTAACAGTATTACCTATACCTTTACAGAAACTTTGCCTAGAAGTGGTAACAACATTCAATTGAGTCTTCAACAGTGGTATCAACCTTACCTACGGCATCAACCTCACCTGTAACATCGCCAAAACCAGCGACATCAACCTCACCCGCGGCAACAACCTAACTTGCGGCTTCAACTTCACCCGCGGCATCAATCTCACCTGAGAAATCACCATTACCAGCGACATCATCCTCACCTGCGGCATCAAACTCACCTTTGACATCAACCTTACCTGCGGCAATAACTATACAGGTAACAAAAACCTATCACTTGTGGCAACAACTTCTCTGTGTCTAAAAAAGCGTTACCTGTGACAGCAACATTACTGGTGAAAAAGACCCCACAAATTTCGGCAACAATTTAGCCGGTGACACAAACTACCTGCGGCAACACCTTTACCGGTGGTGTAAACCCCCCCAGCGTCAATTGCCTTCACTCTGCATCAACAGTGTTGCCAGTAACGACAACATGACATGCCTCTTCCTTTTTACATGCGGCAACACTTCCCCCTCACAATAGCTCTCCTTAACGGTCTATAACAACCACAAGGAACATCATCTTTAACCCCTTGAATACGATGACTTAACCTCCTGAGTACCTGAGTATGAGGACTTAACCCCCTGAGGACCATGAAATAACCCCATGAGTACGATGACTTAACCCCGTGAGTACAATGACTTAACCCCCTGAGTAAGAAAATTTTCCATCCTCAATAATGATGATAACCCTCTGCGTACGAGGACTTAGCCCCGAGAATGAACTCATAACCCCAGAGAACAATATCATCGTACTCGATGTGTTAAAATAGTTGCTTTCCTACTCAAGGGATTAAATCACCTGTTATAATGTTTATATTAGAGTCAGACCATTTACAGTAGTCTACACTCTAGCTGTTAAAATAACATAAAATGACAATAATGTTGGCAATAATCATGACAATGAAAATAATTAAGATATTACAACTACTATTACTACTATTACTAGTAATAATAATAATAATAATAATAATAATAATAATAATAATAATAATAATAATAATAATAATAATAATAATGATAATAATAATAATAATAATAATAATAATAATAATAATAATAATAATAATAATAATAATATTAATAAACACTACAATCATTTCCTTATCCCTCACATGATATACAGTACATTGACAGACTTCAATAATAAAGCGAGCCGTTATAAGGTATAAGGTGATCACCAGTCTTCATAATGATGAGTCTGATGTATAACACTAAGGCAAGGTAAACAACAAGAGCCTCAGCAACACGGAGACTCACCATCATAAAAACACTTTTGTGCTTGTGACGTCAGCAGCTCAGACAACTGGAAATGATAAACAACCTTCGTTACATCTTACCAAGGAATGTTTTTGTGGAGACTCCGGCAAAACAAATACTAATTAAATGTGACTTGTTTGTGTGTGGATATTGACTAGTAATATTAACAGTAGTTATATGCTGTTATTGGGTGTCTCGTGTAATAGACCAAGAGTATACTCTATGTATATGAGTTGATCAAGACAGAAGTACAGAATAATTTTTCTTCATTGTTCGTTATACCTATTTGCATCCGGGTATTTTTAAAGACGAGTCAATATACCATCAGACCCCAAAAAATTCTAACAAAAGATCTGTCAACGGTTTTTGGCCCTACTGGGTGTTTTAAAAAACAGAAAAAATTCTACCAAAATCTGACCACCGGAAGTGGGTTAAAACTGGCTCCGTTCCAAGATGGCCGCCGCTGACCTTGAAAATCAGGAAGGCGGCTGTAACCTTATTATTATATTTAGGCGTAGAACACCAATTTTTATCTTACTTAGGTTTTAAGGGTCAAGGAATTCATTGTTGCCGATAAAATTTCAATCCGATTAACCAGACCCTTAAATCAAAGACTGCGGCCAACAATCACGAATGGAGGCACTAGTACCAATAACTCCCATATTATTTCCCCTGAAAAGCAGCTTTAGGGCCAAAGAATATAAATATCCGTTTTTTTAGTAAATTTTATTGACATGTTTCAGAATAATGTATTTCAGAGAGTACACTGAAGGACTAGTGAAAAAATATACATACCAAATGCAATAGTAAAAAAAAAACTCACTCTTTCATCGCTTCAGTTTAGTCCTCAAATCCGTCCTCTAGTTCCTCTGAAAGCTGGTTGTGCGAATTGCCACAGGACGTAAGTTCGCATGATTCACATGCATAAGTACATGGAAGCTCATATCTTCTGCAACTGCAACCAGTTGCTCAGGCAAGGCAGCTTGACTCATGTCAGTAAGATGACGGAAGAACAGCGAGCATTGTGGACAATGTCATCCCCCATAGTGTCTGAGTTCAACACTGTCATGCAGGAGTTCAATGATCTCACATACACCACAAGTGAACAACACAAAGATTCAACTGACTCCAGAATTGAAAGACACGCATCAGACCTTTCTAAGATAAACACAAAGCTGATTTCATGTTCACCTTTCTCCTCTGACCCCTCATTGAGAAATATCATCAATGGTATGGTGGCGAAAGAAGACGTCAATGTGCATGAATACGAATCCGTTGGAAGGAACATCATCGATAGAATGATTGGACAACCTGTATTTTCCTTCTCTTTTAAGAGGAAGGACAAAGCCAAGACCCTGGGAAATTCATCTGCTGTCAAGGTTGCCCCTAACAGAACCAGAGATCCTGGCCTACTGTTCCAGCGATTCCTTTTAGTGTCCAGGACAGGACATCTGTCTCTTGAGGAGGTGATGAGATATGAGGTGAGTCCATACCCGTCATCCCTTTTTGAGGACAAGAACATCTTGAGAAAGGCCGACAAGCCTCAACTAGCCCAAGCCATCAATGACCATTGTAACAAGATACCATCAAGTAAAGCGACATCAGATGCTATCCCGAAAAGTGAAAGATATGTGCTTGACTGTTAATTAATATGATGTATTTCTTTATGCACGAACCTCTGTCCCGCATGGCAGTGAACAGTGACATCACCCACATGAATCTGACCTATATATACTGTTAATGAATACGATGTATTTCTTTGTGTATGAACCTCTGTCCTGCGTGGCAGTGAGAAGTAGTACCACCCTCAGTGTCAAGACTTGACTGAATTACTCAGAATAGGCAAACTGTACTCCAAGCTTTGTTAATAAATTTGTTAAACTAAACTAAACTAAACTGCTTGACAAAGGCTTCTTACTACGGAAGCTGAAGTGGACGAGGGGAGATACCTATGGTAAAATATCCAAGGTATATGCTGACTTTACAAGTAAGCACTATGAGGCAGCAATTGCTGTATTTGACGGGTATGGGACAGGTCCCTCGATAAAAGATAACGCACATCGGAGACGGGAACAAACCATCAATTATCCGGTTGTAAACTTCACCAGTGAAACCGAATTTGAAGGGAAGCAGGAAGAATTCCTTTCAAGGTGAACTAACAAGCAACAACTAGTCAGATTAATAAGTGATGAACTGAAGAGGGTGGGCTGTACGGTCATTCGGGCAGGACATCACTAAGGCCGCAGTTAACACTGCATATGCACATTCCACCACGCTGATTGGAGAGGACACTGACTTGTTAATTTTTCTTCTCCATTGCACCACAGCAGATGTCAAATCATTGTGTTTTAGATCGGACAGTCAGTCAAGAGGCATTCCAAAAGTGTACAACATCAATTGCATAAAGCGTGTTCTTGGCAGTGAATTGTGTACACAATTGTTATTTCTTCATGCTTTCACAGGATGCGATTCAACGTCCCGTGTTTATGGTGTTGGAAAGAAACCAGCCTTCCAAAAACTCGTGAAAGGTGATCCAGTCCTCCAATCCTGGGCAAATGCATTCACTTTACCAGGCAAGAACCACACTGACATAGAAAACCTCGGCAGCCAAGCGATGGCTGTCATGTTTGGTGGGAAAAGCACATGTTCTCTGGCAGCCTTGCATTATGACATACTCACTAAGACAGTCGTCTCTGCAAAATCATTTGTTATGCCCGAGCGTCTTCCCCCAACTGAGTCTTACACCAAATTCCATTATCTCAGGGTGTACTTTCAGACCATGACATGGATGGGGATGGAGAGTGATATTGATCCTTTGAACTGGGGTTGGAGACTTGAAGACAAACAACTTGTACCCATAATGTCTGATATGAATGCTGCACCTGACACTCTACTGAAAATGATACATGACATTGAAGCCTTCTTGAAACTTCCTGTAGACATCTGGGTGTTTACTCTCAAGTTCACTCATTTCTTGGATGTAGAGATAGGCAGACTTCAGGTAGTTGTAATGTCCTGTTGCAGCAAACATTGGCAAGGCGTCGGAAACAGCACGCAAGTGATTCAGCCAAGACCCAGCGCGATCTGCTTTGATCAGCGTTCATGCAGTATGAAGCATCAGCTGATATCATAGTCGCAACTGACTCGTTTTAGATTAAGCACTAAGTTGGGCTTTCTTCTTGTCAAGTTCCTCACTAATCCTAGCGACTGTAGTGGACGTTACAAGACTTTCAAGAGTGGTGTCACCCTTCAACAAGGTCGAATACAGTTTCTCAGGTTCCTCTATTAGTGAAGCAAATTCAGGATTTTCATCTATCACAGATTTCACACTCAGTTGGTGAAGACACTACTACCTACGGTAGTAGGTAGAGGGCAGCAATCAAACAAGGAGGTACTACCGCCTGGGAAGATATTAGGAGCTTAATGTACAATATTGTCTAATGGTAGACGCTGCTGCCATATGATAATACAATAAACTGTGACCAAGTCCCAGGTTGTTGATCAGACTTTCTGCCACATTTACACACAATTGCAGGGTTTCAATTGTATCTCTTACTTTGACAACACAACATCCATATATTGTTTCTCATTATTGATCTTTTTTTAAATTTTTGTATTTCTTTATTATTATTATTATTTTTATTATTATTATTATTATTATTATTATTATTATTATTATTATTATTATTATTATTATTATTATTATTATTATTATTATTATTATTATTATTATTATTATTATTATTATTATTATTATTATTATTATTATCAGTGTTGTTGTTATTATTATTAGTGTTATTATTATTTTATTTTTTATTTTTTATTTTTTTAGTATTGATTTTATTTACTATGAACTAATTATAATTTGTATTGTTATTATTATTACATTTTTGCCCCCCAGGCCCCGATGTGGGTTAGTGACCTGTGCCCGGGTGGGCTAATCCCCGTAAAGAAGAAAAGAAAAAAGAAAAAAACCTTGTCCACCAAGATGGTCACAGAATTCCCTTTGAACTGATTTACCGGTCATCATAATTATGCACTACAAAATTTTCACCGTAAGTCACTTCTAGAACGCTTTTAAGTCCTGTGCCCTCCATCAGTGCACCTATTGCTCCAAGCAGATTCATGACTGTGTGGAACCTACCAAGCAGAAGAACGATCTTCTTAAGTGACTACTCTACTGTGCAGCACTGATGGCCTCAGCAACTTTCCAGTACAGGGGTTGATTAAATGTTATTACTGGAGGGACATGGTATCTGCTGGGCAGGTTGCTGAGGAACTCCAACGTGGACAGAATGCATGTTTTGTCACCGGGATGCATATCTAGCATGGGCAAATACAGAAAGGAGGACTGGCCGGGATGAGTATACCCTGATGAATGATATGCTGCATCCCCTGCCAATTTGGAGCTGGCTGTTTGAAATGGAGTGAAAGTTCCCTTAAGATATCAGCCCTCATGTCACAGTTTTGGAGACCGGGAATTTCTTGAGGCTTGATGTTTCGAAGAGCAAGGGTGGCGAAGCGGTACTGTATGGTATCAACTTTGGACATCTCTAAAATGTTCAGTTCAGAAATGTTTTGCCTATTGACAAGATGCATCGTCTTCTTCCCTAGGGTCAACGCACCTATCATGCCAATCCCGTGGAATGTACCTTTACCGTCGATAGTAAGAATATTGTGATCTATATTGCCACCAGAAACTAACAGTGACAAGTTCAATACATCTATGTCTTCAACTAACAAATTTGGTGTGACACATCTTGCGGCATTCTTTCCAAATCGGAGCACTTCACCAGACGACGAGCCGTACCCCTTCTCATGAAGAGTATCCACGAGGAATTTGGACCGATACAGATGATGCATCTGGACTGCTAGACCAATCTGTAATGGTGCGATGACAACCCACGGTCTTACTGCTTGTGCTATGGCTTGTTCCATATGGGCTACTTTGTGTTGAGTGTTTTTCCCCACAAACAGATACTTCAACATGTCTCGTATAGTGTCTCTGGAAGGAAGCCCAGTGTTGAGTCGAGTTTAAGATCCTCAGCTTTTAGGTAGTAATCAGTAACAGATGATGCATTTGATTTGGTATCGCTCCTCATCAGCCTTGCTGCCGTCTCAAATATGACTATCTTTTGCTCTTCTTCATCACCTTCTCGTTGCACATCTTTGTAGTAAGACCGAAGTATGTGTGATGTTTTCTCTCTAAATGTCACTTTGTCGTTTAAGCCTTTCCCCTCTGCGATAAAGATGGAGTCTCCGTATTGTTCGTTAATTTGTTCTCTAGATAGTAATGGCCATAAGGAAACGAATCTTCACGATTCAAAAACTCCTATATTTTGCCCTGAAGGTATGAAATCGTCAACTGTTCCTCACCATTCATCTCTAGATATGCACACATCCTGAAGAATGCTTGCTCTTGAACAGCATCTTTAGGCCGTCCAGATTTTCTGCGTTTTGCCCGAAATTGCAGCGGTGCATCATACCCATTGCGGAAATTGACACTGCATGTATGGTGGTATATGCAGTCAGCAGCATGAAGACCTCCACCATTGTACTCAATCCTCCCTTTCACAGTAAACGACCAATCATCAAAACGATTTTCACAGCACTCCAGGATGGTCCTGGCAAATGAGTCTGTCTTGACGTAGCTGTAGTCCGAACCTCCAAGATCAACCTGGGTCCCACAGAAAAGGCAATCAAACTTGCTGTTGAAAGGGCTAGTAGACACACGTGCACTTCTCTTCAGTGAGAGTTTGGAGGAACCACTTTTCTTCTGATGATTCTAAATGTCATGTTGATTTCTGAACCGGTTACGACAGTCCAAGTGTATCTTACAGGCAGCCGTCACAACAACGCTATCACCTCTCCGAACACTGCTGTATTAATGACATCAGCGCCCTTCTGACAAACTTGAACTACGTCATCTCCATCTTCAAACCTTTCTTTGCAGATCGGACAATTTTCATTGTCCAAACCTGAAATAGAGATAAAATCCTTAAATATTCAAGAAAATAACGCTGACAGAAGGTCAAAATAACTAATATCCAATGACTAAAAAAAAAATATAAGCAAAATCCACTGGCCGATATGAAATCGTTTGGGAGTGTTGGCCGCCATATTGGCCGCCTTCTTGGATTTACGGATTTGATAGACCAAGTCATAAATCCATTGGCACCAATGAATTCCTTGACCCTTAAAACCCTGGTTACATACAAAAATTACTGTTCGACACCTAATAATAAAGAAGTTACAGCGGTCTTCCTGATTTTCAGGGTCAGCGGCGGCCACCTTGGAACTGACACAGTTTTAACCCACTTACGGTGGTCAGATTTTAGTAGACTTTTTTCTGTCTTTTACAACACCCAGTAGGTCAAACAAACACTGAAAAAACTTTTGTTAGAAGTTTTTTGAGGGTTAGTTTTTTTTCTTTATAAATTGATCCACCTATTATGTGTTTCAACTGTCAGTAGAAAAGGTACGACTTTTAACTGTTACCTAATAGATGCATCGTAATATTTATATGATGAAAACAAAACTTATTCTAAATACAGAGGATCTATTGTGAAATGCGCAATACCTACTAAATGACTTAACGTAAAACGCTAAGAGTTATTACTTGTGAACCTTTCCGCTCAGTTGCTTAAGTCCTTCAAGCTTGACGATAAAAAAAAAAGATAAATAAATTATACAGCTCTGTGTGTTCGCTGTTTTATGATCCAACACAAATTAACAACAAGACACCTTCAGATTAAATAGGAAACGAACGTGATTATGGGCTAGGAACTTTATGTAACAAGATTTGTCGAATACCGGAATATGTTGTTTGGTTCTCTATAATTGACGAGTTAATTTGTAATTGCCACTATGACACCGGAAATAAAATGAAGGAAGGCAACTTAGGTTTTCAGTCTGTCGATTCTGTGGGTGTGGGGGGGGGGAGGGATGTACTGTATGCTGAGTAAACTAACACCTTGCTGATAAAGGTAAATACAGGTTTTTGGCTTCAAGTTCACGGTGTTACTGCGTACGTTGTATACACTTACACTTGACCGTGAACAAACCCTCTTGTCGTTCCACCCCTCACAGATTCTCTCATTCACTATTTCCCACTCTCTCTCCTCTCTTCCATCTCACGATCCCTTTTCATTCGTATATTTATGGCCATTTTTCCTTCTAACCAACTCTCTATTTCGTGTTCCTTCTCTAATCTAACCCCTTATATCCGCCCCATCAATGTTTCTCTCATGTCCTCTGATTTGCTCCTCTTCGCGTATCTTCTGTCCCTCTACCATCCCACTGAAGTCCTTCCATCTTTCCCGATATTTAAATACATCCTATTCATTTCAATATCGCTTCAACTCATCATTTCCATTTCTTGTTCGTTTTCCCCTTTCCCTTTCTAGATTTTTTTCTATCTTCCATTACCCAGTATTCCCCTTCTCCATCTTTCCTACTCCTATTACTTCCTCCCTCCCCCTTCCCCATACTTCCTTCTCTCACTTCCTCTTGCCTTCCCCATCATTTCCTGGCTGCTCAACACACTGAATGACTTATAAACGTCTACGGTACAGGCAGCGTCACCCCACCGCCACCATATGTTATTTGTTTGAGGCCGTATGGCGAGTGATTTATAGAAGTCACATCTAACCATTACCTTCTGATTATATGTGTGTCTTCTTAAAACAATTGACTTACCACAATTTGTACTGGAGAAATATGAATAACTACTTATGTAGGTGAATACCGTAGAAGCTATGATGAATTGATGTGGTTTACCTACTAAGAGAGTTCATAGAAATATAGGCTACTCACCTCCTTTCTTACTTGTTTCAATTGGTCAGGTACACTCTGGACGAATGCTTAATTAATGCCTGTGTCCACCTCTTGGTTAAAGTTTGTTTTACAAGGCATTTGTGTTTTTCATTATCGAAAATTATATTTAGTATGTTTATAAGTCTACACACATTAAACATATTATTAAAATCAATCCTAACTATTGTTTATTTAATTTCTACAAATATTAAATACCTGTAATAAAGAGGATATCTCGTGTTCAACTTTCCTTAAAAAAGTTGATTGAGGTTGAAACGTGTGAATAAACTTTTGGGAATTTTCGATGTAATGTTGCTCTGGATTTTTTTTTTTTTTTTTTTGCGGGGATTAACCCACCCGGGCGCAGGTCACTGACCAACATCAGGGCCTGGGGGGCAAAAGTATAATAATAATAATAATAATAATAATAATAATAATAATAATAATAATAATAATAATAATAATAATAATAATAATAATAATAATAATGATGATAATAATAATAATAATAATAATAATAATAATAATAATAATAATAATAATAATAATAAAAATAATAATTACAATAATAATAATAATAAATACAGAAATGAAAAATCACGAGTGAGAAACAATATATGTATGTTGTGTTGTCAAAGTAAAAGAAACAATTGAGACCCTGCAATTGTGTGTAAATGAGGCGGAAGTCAGATCAGCAACCTGGGACTTGGTCACAATTTTTGTGATGGCATATGGTAGCAGGGTCTACCATTAGACAACACATTATGCTTACAATATCTTCCCAAGCGGTAGTACCCCCCTGTTTGGTAGCTGCCTACTACCTACTACCTACTACCTGGTTTACTATGACATGAATGTAACTTTTCCTCAATAAATATTCTTTGTTTACCTGTTATCACAACTCATGCTCTTCGTTATGTCTATAACAAGAAAACAATGGGTTATATTCTATGGGTTGCATTATTCACTGAACAGACTGTACCGCGTGACTCCTGCTCTCGACATAATTGTTCACGACGGTCAGGTCTAAGAAGAATTTAGTGCGGCATCGACATGGTCTTGAGTGAGGCCTTTAGTAGCGACGTCAGTGGAGTGTTCAAGGGGTTCGATTAGCAGGAACAGGCAGGCTCGTCTTGGGGTTTTATTCACGTTAAATTATATATCATTAAATCGGCCACAATTTTGGACAATGGTTACAACAGGGAAAATATCTCGGTTTACAATATAAACAGCTATGCCAAAACGATCGCACACCAAATAACGCGCCTCACCGCAAAGCTGAACCATATGACTACAGAACAAGCTGCACCGTTAATCTCGTGGGACTTCCATATACGCAGAATCATCCCATTAACCGCCGTCACTGTTCACCCGTCCAGAGAGTCTCCCACAATGATTTAATAGACCGCAGAATCACGGATAGCCAGACACAACCACAGAGGATCACCGGCGGCCGTTTTTCTACACCGTGATCCCCCCTAGGTTGTGTCAGACTCCCACGTTATGGCCTCAGGGTTCCCTCATATTCACTTCCAGGATTTAATCACAAGGTTATGGTACAGTGTTTCTACTCTTGGTCATCAGCCACAAAATTTTTCCTTGACCTTGTCTCTTCGTGTTTATTTATCGATGGGAGTTTCGATATTGGTAATTCATCTTCTACCTGTTTTGTAAATTTTATTTTTCACTTTTATATAGCGATTATTTTTAAGTCTTCATTAACATTATCTACTGAATTTGATGGCGAATATACGATCAATTAAACTTGGTATGATAATAAAGATGAGAGTAGTTAATGAAACACGTCCAAGCATCCAATCAGTGTGTTGTGTTCACACCATGGGAATGTCGGTGTGATCACGGACATGCTCAGCTGACTGTGTAACTCTCCATGATAGGTGATGAGCCGTGTCACTCCTTCTCCCTGAGGCACAGGAGAAACTCACTCTTCAAGCCTAATAAGAGAATTCTGTTTAATTAAAAGGAAAGCGAAACGTTGTATCCCAGCAGTTGCACCATTATATAGTAACCGTGTGATGTACTCTGTGCCGACGAGGGGTGATCATAGATTGTCTTAGGAAGGTCTCAATACAGTTACTGACCACATCCTATCCACACCAACACCTGCCTACGATACCTACAGTACCTACAACACCTGCCTATGACCCCCTCATAGTTTAGGTTAGGTTAGGTTATGTCGTTTATTACTGTCCCAACTTAAAACCTCTCTCTTTGATCTTCGTATTCACTTTTCTCTCCCTGCAACACTTCTTCTCTTTCCTTTTATTCTTTGTCTATTTTCTCTGCACTGTCTAATCTCTCTATTACGCTGTGTTACAAACGCTTTCCTACAGCCACTCTAAGCAACTTTCATTTACATCTCTTTCAAATGTATTTTTCCCACAACCAAGTGAGTATAACACAACGTTTGCGAATTACTGTATAGCACAACATGGACCCGAGTCCAATATTATAACAAAAGAGATGGCAGGGGACACCACCATCCTTATTTTAGTAGAGGAACAAGAACAACCTTCTGATAATATAATATCATAAATGGTGTAGTATCTTTCATTAAAGTCAAAATTACACTACAAATACTTAGTTCATGTTTAGTTGTATGCTAACCAGATGATAACTTACTTCTGTACATGTACTGTACAGTATCATCACTGTTCTGAGGAAGGCAGGTGACAGGAGGTAAGTAGTGGTGGAGAGCAAGAAGGGGGATGTGATGGAGGGAAGGAAGGTAAATAGTGATGGAGTGAAGGAAGGAGGTTGTGGGGTGAGTGAGGGTCGTGCCCACATGAGTCAGGCAAGAGAAAGCAAGACAGTTAAATACACTGAAGGTTAAGAGCCAGTGGGAGGAACACAGTGGTACGTTGTATCCATCACACCTAGTAGATATACTGCCAGTAATGAGACATATACCAGCACTGTTTTTTTTTTCGTTTAGGAATAACCTCTCGTAGTGAAGAAGTTAAAAATGTTTTCAGTTAATATTTTTTTTTTTTACTCTAGCTACCACCATACGATTTTTTCAGGTTTCAGGCAAAGAAAACGTGAATGAAGGCATGGGGGGAGGAATTAAGGTTAACAGAGACAAACGACAAACGTGACAATGAAGAACAACACAGTGTCAAAACAGGTTTTCACCTTGCGTTTAATTGACATATTATACAATGTTTTCATGCAGCTTCAGATTTATTGCTGAAATCACCAATAATCTTACGTCTGGATTCCCAGTCATGAATGTAATGTAATATATTTCTCAATACAATTATTTGCCCACATATACAATATACTAGAAATGTAATCTTAGGTAATCTCCGATGAAATATCTTAAATAATTAGCCATTTAAAGCATATTTTCCCCATACAGTGTTACTAGATCACCTGGATCGTATACACGTAGGGTTTGAGCGAACTTATTATGTTGACTGTACGTCATAAACATCTTGTCGTATGTTTGTTCCTATTATGCGAGCTATGTCAGTGAGATCAGCTTTAGCTAACCGAGGCATGTAAGGCCAAAAAAAAAATCAATAATATATAATGTACCTTTCGGCAATTCTGAAAAAAAATATTAATGTCCCAGGAAACTGTGTGATAGGATCCCTTAAAGGTTAGACTATCTCTACTAAATATATAAAGGGTTGTATATTTTTAGTGTTAATGAATTTGTGTTGCGATAAAGCGGCTGTCAAAAAACTGCATCTCTGTTCCTTCAGTGTCTAATTTTCGCTCTTTTTCTCGTCGAACTTTGAACTCGGTGACGGGTCCAGCAACTCCTGTATAAAGTAACGTTATCAAAAAGATATAATATCCAGCCACAGAGTTTTACCATTAGATTCATATCACGTCTGGATAATGAGTAAGAACTAATGATTTTTCTAGAAAAACACTCAAATTCTGGTCTCACTGATGTCGCCTGCCGGGAAGGGAACGGACGAGAGGAGTTCACCACGCGTCATTCTTTAGCCAGTGTCACGGCACGTATACTGTGACGACGTGCTTGGAATCGTTGGGATCCCTCACCCAGACAGGGAGCTGAGCCGTGGCAAGCAATAGTCGCTACGTGCTTGGGATCATCCAGTCATTTGTTCATCACTCTAAAATTACTCTAGTCATCAAAGACTGACCTAGGCTGCTGTGTCGAAGCCATCAATTGCCTCGGCGTGCTTGGGGTCGCGCAGGAGGAAAAATAATCTCTCTAATTTACTAGTTTTTCAGAGTAAACAAGGACGTTGCACCATTGTGAACATCCGCCATTAAATGCCTGTCGTAGGGCCGTCCAGAGCACCTAATTATTATTCCAGTTCATTGTAAACCCTTTAACCAGAGAGATGTATCCGTCTTGATTTTCAATTGTGGGTGACTAGTTTACAGTATAAACTAACTTAAAATACGTGATCAAATATGTTAGTTATCAAATCGCAGGACTATATTATGGTACGTATCAAAACAGTCCCTTTAAATGATAATTGATTGTCGTTATAATGTTATTACTGTACTTTAACAACTAAGATCTTTAAGCGAGTAATAATGTTATTAATTACACTATTCCATCATCAACTAAACACTGTGGATGACATAACTCTCTGGGTATGAACACTTTAGGAAGTCGTGTCGCGGCAAGTATCCCCACTGCATACTTGAGGTCGTCTGGTTCATGTACTCGTTGCTCTACATCATTCAAGTATTATTAGACAGTGTTCACTGTTCAGAGTGCACTGCGCTTGACCTTCATAACCCTGGCGCGTGTGGGTTTAAGTGCTTCCTTCCCAAATGTGCCTTCAGTGGTAGAGGAGAGGGAAAACGTGTTTTATCTCCGTGCATGTGTTTATAAGAAGCACATCTGGAAAGGTTCGTATATTATATGGCTGGCGATAGTTAGGGTCAAACAGTTTTTAAGTTTAACAAATTTATTGACAAGTCTTGGAGTACAGATTGCCTGTTCTGAGTAATTCAGTCAGGTCTTGACACTGAGGGTGGTATCACTTCTCACTCCCCCGCAGGACAGAGGTTCATACACAAAGGAATAGATCATATTCATTAACAGTATATATAGGTCAAATTCATGTGGGTTGATGTCGCTGTTCACTGCCATACAGGACAGAGGTTCGTACACGAAGAAATACATCATATTCATTAGCAGTATATATAGGTCAGAATCTTGTGGGCGATATCACTGTTCACCGTCATGTAGGACAATAGTTCATATACAATGGACGTCATATTCTAATTAAAGACTAATCAGTGTGGGCTAGCAAATTTGGGATAAGCAGCAAGAACGTCCTCAAGCACCCCTGATTCAATGTAGTAATTACAAAGTTCATGATACAATAAGCCAGGTGGCCTGAAGTCTTTGACAGTGTCACATTCAAGGTTTATCACAAAGTTTACATGCTGAGTGCTCCGGTATGGGTACAGCGTCACCAACTTGCCAGATGTGTCTGTATCTTAGCCTAATTCTGGCCACAACTATAGCACAGTTCTGTCCTTATGCTGGCCATACCGGTAGCTCTTGTCACAAAATTTGTCATATTTACTAATGCTACAATTACATTTCTCATTTCTTCTAGATCAGAGTTCATGATTCTGACTTAAAGGTTTTTAAGTACAGCATTGGACAGGCCAAGGTCACGGTCAACATTTTCTTTCTTACATGCCTCATTGGCCAGTCTATCAGCACAGTCATGATACCTGATTCCAACATGGGACGGAATCCACACAAATTCGATACGAAAGTTGTTCTCATTGGCAGTTATCACATTCCTTTTAATATCACATACAACTTTAGACACAGAACCTGACGGGCTGTTCATTGATTTCAAAGCACTTTGAGAGTCACAGAATATCTCCCACCTCCATTTACTTTAAGGTGGTCTGTAGCTAAGTAGATTCCAGTTAGTTCAGTTTGTGTTGTGCTGGCCCAGTTGTTCAGCCTTTGCTTGTTTGACACTACCATCTCTTTTTCTTTATATATTACAATTGCACAGCCTGTTCTACCTGTGTTTTTGTCTGCAAAGAACCATCAGTATAAGCATAATATTCACTTGATTTAATACTCTCTATGTGTCTGTTAATAGTTTCTAGTATGAACCATCTCATCACAGCGGTGTTTAACATTTGTTTACTACCAACAGGAGTGTAACTAATAGGAACTGATATATCCAGTCAAAGAGGAATGGCATTAAATGGTTCGTCTGGGGTGATTGGGACATTCAGTTTCAAGAGATCTGCAACACTTTCATGAAGCCACGCCCCAAAGAGAGTCTTGTGGAAGGTTATCAAGATAGTCGGGATTACTTAGATAGAACATCAACTCAGTTTGAGCTGTAGTTTGGGGACCATGGTTCTTCAAAACTTTGACACAAAACATGGTATTAAGTAAAGCTATCCTCTTATATAGGGAGGGCAGCCCGAGCTCTTTCCTCATGTTTACAATTCTGGTGAGACAAAGCAGTTGGGGTAAATAGTTAATAGTGTTGTAGTTATTATTTATGATTCAATTTTCTTTTCTTAACTTCCTATACATTGTTTTCGTTTCTTTTATCTAATTTTCCTACTTTTTTCTTCTGCCTCTTTATTCGTCTATTTTTTTTATTATTTATTCTTGTGCTTCCTACATTCTCTTCTACGTTGTTTCTCCTTTCTTCTCTTAATTGTTTTGTTATACTTATTTGCTTTTCATATTTTTTCCTCTCCTTCATCACAATTATTAAAATTCTCCACCATCACCTTCTTTATATCCTTCTTCATCTCTATCGTCCTTATCATCATCTTTCATCTCCAGCATCTTCAACTCCATCTATTCTTCCTACCCACAGCATCTGTTTGCATCCCTCTGTGTGTATAAATATATATAACATGCCGAAGACAAGATACCTTTTTCTCCTAGTATGTATGTACGTACTGTACAGTATATATGTATGTATATAACCTCCTACCATTATGTGTACACTCCTTCCTAGCATTGTAATGTGCAAGCCATCAACCTCGGCTATTTGACTTTTGCGGAAAAAAAAAAGAAATGAGTGTACACGTAGATTGACAGCACCGACCCTTAGTATCTTCTTCTGTGTTTACAGTGTGTATATAGCCATCAGTCATAGGTATGTCTGTTTGTTTTCGGAAATGGTTTGTTCAACATTCAAGTAATGTTTAAATGTTTTTGGGTCGTTTGTCGAGGATGGGTTTTTATTTGTGTGTGTGTGTGTGTGTGTGTGTTTACTGAGATAAATATTTATTTTTCACTACATGATTCAACAGGCGTTAGCAGCTAAAGAGACTGAATGCATATTAGGACAATTTTTGGCTCATTATGCACAACGGGGGGTGCTGGTGGTAGAGTGGTACCGCTCTTGCCTTCGCAAGCGAGATGTCACTGGTTCGATTCCCGGGCCGGTGGAAGTTGTTTGGACATACTTCCTAGCCCCCATTAGTCCCTGTTCACCTAGCAGTAAAGTAGGTACCTGTTGTAAGTCGAAAGTTGCGAATTCGTATTCAGGGAGTTGTTGGAGCTTCCAATAACTTGATGACATAAACCTTTGACTCTTCAGGCTTCTACGCCCTTGACTCTTCAAGCTTCTACGCCCTTAACTCATGAGACATAAAGGCAAGCATGAACTTAGCATGCTTCCCTGTTGAGCACTGTAAACGCTTCTGCGCTTCACCTTACACAGGGATGTAAGGGAGTGTCCCCCCCCCAAAAAAAAAATTATGCACAACTCAGCGTTTTGGGCTTCATATGCGTTAAAAGACTTGCATTATAAGCTATGATTTATTTAGTGATCTACCAATGAGTATGTATTTTATGGTCATTCTGGTAATCCACATTTATCACTTACTGATTTTTTTACCCATTTCCATCATTAAACATATGCAAACATTCAAATGCATTCAGATTTTTCAATTACACACACACACACACACACACACACACACACACACACACACAATTGCAAACTTTTTGATTAAACCGTTTATTATTATTATTACATACACACACACACATCTTTTATCGCACTTTGATAAACAGACAAACAGAGGGCCAGGCAGCCAGGGTTTTCTGATCTTGAGCTACACTTTTCACCTGAGCGGAGAGTAGACAATTATTTTTTTTTTCGAGAAGCCAGTCAGTATTTGCTGTAGAAAGTAATGTTTGCCTTAGGAGGTGCTGAAACCATTCTCAGTAGGCAGAGTCGTGAATTAAACGATCCTGGTATTTCCGTAATACACAACGGGGACAACCCCTCGATGCCTCTAGGAAAGAAATTATCTATGTAACGGAGTTGAAAGGCAGTTAAAGAAAAAAGTAGGAATCCCATTGTGCAGGTGTAAGTTCCAGCACATATGGGGGCTCCATTGTGCATGTATGAGCTTTATAATGCAAGTGTGTGTCCCGTTATGCAACAGTGAGCCACATTGTTTACGTAAGGGTCGTGTTGTGCTGATATAAGCGACATTTTATAAGTGATAGTCTTCACCTGTACACATGCGAGGTCATTTTGCAAATGTCACTTAACAAGTGTAAGCGAGAACCGGTCTCTGTGTTAAGTCAATTAATGCAGTCGACTTTCGTCCCCGTTTGAGGCCAGGTTTCTCTCTCTCTCTCTCTCTCTCTCTCTCTCTCTCTCTCTCTCTCTCTCTGTACATTCACTGACTCGTTTACCCTCAGCTCTCTTTTTGACCTTTCACCAGTGTTTTACTTGGCCCAGTCTGGACAAGTTTCTCGGCCACGAAAGCAAACGAAAGATGTTTTTGCTGGTGATGTGTGTTGACGGTGCTTTCACTCCGCCTCACCATGTGTTTATGGAAGCAATATGATTTTGTTCATTTTTCATAGAGGTAATGAAAGGCCGACAATTTCTCTCCTTTAGAGTTAAACACTGTTAAAAGAAGTAAATTTGTAGTCCAGGTGCTTGCTGTTGCTGTTTGTTATTTTAGGTACTCCATTTGCCTGGGTTATGAGGTCATTAAGTCTCCACTTCAGCGACAGACAATCTTCACAGTCTCAGTAGTTATCATATCATACATACAAATAAATATAATATAAATATTAAAGTTTTATATTGTACAGCCGCTCTAATGAAATATTACCATTTATATTCTGAGATATTTTAATCTGTCTCAAAATCTGACAGTCATAAATCGTTGATAAGATGGTAGGTAGGCTGGCAGATAGCTGGGAGGTAGACTGGTAGGTAGGTTGGCAGGTAGACTGGTTGGTAAGCTGGCAGGTAGGCTGGCAGGTAGGCTGGCATGGACTATTATATTAACGCTAGTGAACATCGGACAAAGGTTAAGGTTGCAGCTAAACTTCAGAGACATAACGTTACTGGGCAGGTGGGGCGATTGTAGGCAAAGGTGTTGGCCAATAAGTAGTCACTTCCTCTTGATCTCCCTTCACTCTTTTTTTAATAGTTTTCTTGGTAAAAACTCAACCCACCAGTCAAGTTTTATCAATATAAACTTGTTTAACTTATTTGACACATTTATGGACGGACACACAAAAGAAGTGAATGCATCACAGCTTCTCCCTCGGTGTGTGAATAATGGTAGTTTCCACGCTTAATGTGTGACCCACGTCAGGAGTGTGTGCGGACGGAAGGTGTTGTGGTATTGGATATACAATCATCCACGATTTACTTGATTTTCAATGATGATATAAAGTGTATTAGAATTCCATCTTTAAAAACCTAAGATATTCTTACTCTTAGAATGTACTCAGATTATCGACCTAGACTGGTAAATAAACACCACGCAGGTGCATTAAAAATACACACAACTCATGACCGTTTCCACAGACGGGATTAAGCACTCTGCAGCAATATTCTTATCTTTATACTAACAGCTGGTGTAGTTATCTAACAAACAACAAGATTAATGCCTTCAGATTTCTATGGTTATGTCAACATTGACCTCACAAACTCAAAACCTTGTATATGAACACCTGTAGGGTTGTATTACCCTGATTGTGACTCATTGAAAACCCCTTCCCTATATGTCAAAGGTCCCGGTTACAATCATAGTGGAGAAGAAATGTGGTGGTTTAGGTGGTATAGTTAATCGGGCGTAAAAGGGCAAAGTAAAGTGTGGTGTTGTGATACAGTGGTGGAGCTCCAGGTAATTGAGGTAAACATAAGAACATAAGAATGGAGGAAACTGCAGCGGGCCTATTGGCCCATACTGGGCAGTCCCGTTTACACCCAACCCCTATTGCTCATATAAGCATCCAACCTATGTTTGAAGCTATTCAGCGTATTCGAGTTAATGATAATATTTGGTAACTTGTTCCATTCATCCACTACTCTGTTTCCAAACCAGTGTTTACCTATTTCACGCCTAAATCTAAATTTGTCTAATATAAAACCATTGTTACGAGTTCGCTCCTGGTTGGATAGTTTGAGTACCTTTGTAATGTCGACTTTGTTTAGCCCTGCCTTCCACTTATACACCTCTATCAGGTCGCCCCTAATGCCCGGGATTAGTCTTGTCATTCTCCTCTGAATTCTTTCCAAGGATTCTATATCCATTCTGTAATACGGTGACCAGAACTGAACTGCCTAATCCAGGTGTGGTCTCACAAGAGCAAGATACAATTTTAGGATGACCTCGCTAGTCTTGTAACTAACACTCCTTTGTATGAACCCAAGTACTTTATTAGACTTGTTACGAGCAAAAACACATTGTTTACTTGGCTTAAGGTTCCTACTTATCATTACTCCTAAATCTCTCTCGCAGTCGGATTTCTCTATGGCATCGTTGTTCATCTGGTATCTGGTTTCCCTGTTTACATCTCCTATACTGAGTACTTTACATTTGTCCACGTTGAATTTCATCTGCCATTTTTCAGACCATTCGAAAATTTTTTTTAGATCTTCCTGTAGTTTTGTGGAGTCTTCGTCAGATTTAATAAGACATCCTATTTTAGTGTCATCAGCAAATTTGCTTATGTTGCTGTCTATGCCGATATCTATGTCGTTTGTGTATATAATAAATAATAATGGTCCAAGTACTGAGCCTTGGGGAACTCCACTTGTGACGTTGCTCCAATGGGACTTAGTGCCATTAATGCTCACTCTCTGTTTCCTGTCCTGTAACCACGCCCTTATCCATTTAAGGATATTACCTTTGATGCTATGTGCTTCTACCTTTCTAATTAGTCTTTCGTGCGGGACTCTGTCGAAGGCTTTGCTAAAGTCGAGATATACCACATCATAATTGTGCCCCTCGTCCACCAATTCGAAAACTGATGAAAAGAATGTTAATAGATTAGTTAGACATGAACGTCCGCTTGTGAAGCCATGCTGGGAATCATTGATCAATCGGTGCTTCTCCAGGTGGTTTCGAATAGAGTTTGAAATGATTGCTTCCAGTAATTTGCCTACTATTGATGCTAGACTGATTGGGCGGTAGTTAGAGGATAGTGATCTATCCCCCTTCCTGAAAATCGGTATTACATTCGCTATCCTCCAGGATTCTGGTACTACACCTGTTTTTAAGGACATGTTAAACAACTTTGCTAAAGGCATACTAAGCTCTTCCTTACATTCCTTTAATACTCTGGCAAATATCTCATCGGGACCAGGTGACTTATTAGGCTTTAGTTTGTCTATTTGCTTACTAACATCGTTACTAGTCACTACTATCTCTCTTAATTTGTTTTCTTCACTATCTCTGAATAAAGTCGGTGCCCGGGGTATCATGTTTAAATTTTCGGTGGTGAAAACTGTTGAAAAATATTTACTCAAATTATTGCTCATTTCTCTGTCGTTATCAGTGAGCTCGCCGGTGTCTGACCCTATTGGTCCAATCTTTTCTTGTGTTTTAGTTTGATATATATGGTAGAATCCTTTGGGGTTTGTCTTCGCCTCCCTTGCTATCCTTACCTCATTATTCTTCTTGGCTTTCCCTATCTCGGTTTTAACCCTACTCGCGAATACCCTATAATAATCCCGGAGGTGAATTTCGCCACGATTTGTCCTTCTACCTATAGCCTTCCTTTGGCCAATGATGTTCTTTAAATAATTATTTATCCATTTAGGGTCATTGTTGTCTGATCTGAGTTTTTTGTATGGTATGTTCTGCCTTTGTGCATTAAGTAACTCACTATTTAAATTGCCGTGGAACTCAGCAATCTCAGATCTCGTTATCAGGTCAGTGTCATCTGTCAGGTTCACGGCCAAGAGCGACACCCCCTCTCTCAGCTGCCTCTTTAAACTGTCAAAGTTTGCCCTTCTGAAATCTGGTACTTTAGTGAAATTTTCCTTACGTCTGCCCTGAAAATCTAACTGGAATCTAATTTCTTTGTGATCACTGTTTGCAAGTTTGTTCCCTACCTCGACATTTCTAATGAGGTTTTCTCTGTTTGACATAACTAAATCGAGTATATTATTACCCTGGGTGGGTTCGGTTATATGTTGACTTAGAAAAAAGTCCTGGATCGTCTCGAGAAAATCCTCTGATTCTGAGTTACCTGTAAGGTCAGTCCAATCTATTTGGCCAAGGTTAAAGTTGCCTACTATACAGACTTTGTTGTCTATGGAAGCCCTGCGCATTTCATCCCAGATAAGGCGCTCATTGACTCTATCAAGATTGGGAGGTCTATATATTACTCCTGTGATTAATTTTTCCCTTCCGTCGATTAATTCTATCCAAATTGTTTCTGTACTCCTCTCAGTTTTTATTTCCTTATTTATTTCACACTTCAGATTATCCCTAACATAGATTGCTACTCCGCCTCCTTTCCTGGTCTGCCTATCGGTATGGAACAGTTTGTAACCCGCTATTTGGTATTCGACCGGTAACTCACGTGTGTCTAGGTTGATCCATGTTTCAGTGAATGTGAATGCTATTATATCGATTATGGTATCCCAGTAATGGAGACTCTGACTCAGAAATAAGGCCTATTTTAGGTATAGGTGGAGAAGATCTGGCAACGATGAGTTAAGGTCTCGCCCCAAAGATGTGTGGTGAGGGTACTGGCGTAAAATGAGTCAGTGAGGTTGGTGAGAGGTAGACAGCTCCAGTTGATGATGATATGGTCCAATTGAGTGGAGGGACACTGACCCAGCTGAGGGAGGCAGGGAAAAGTAAGATGATATGTTAAAAAATGAGGAACTAATTTTGGTCCGTTTCTGACATGAGTACTAGTTAATGTTTGTGGTATTAGTACGTTAAGTCATCCTCTCTTAGGGATTATGGGGAAACTTTCGTCGTGGCCCTCGACATCTCCAAGGCATTTGACAGGGTATGGCACAAGTCTTTGCCTTCTAAACTTCCCTCTTATGGTTTCTCTCCCCCACTTTGTTTTCTAATCTCTAGCTTCCTTGAAAACTGATCCATGACAGTTGTTGTCGAGGGATCGATCTCTCGCTCTTTCTCTACCAATACAGTAGTGGTGTCCCACAGGGTTCTCTTGTTTCACCTACTCTCTTCCTTCTTTTTATCAATGATTTACTTCATACTACAACTAATTCTATCCATTCTTACGCTGATGATTCCACTCTTCACTCTTCTTCACATTTTCCCTTCCCCCTAACTCTCAAACTTGATCTCTTTCTAGAGCTGATATCATTACATCTATCAATGCGGATCTGTGCAGCATCTCCGAATGGGGAGGTAGAAACTTGGTTAAAGTCAATAGTAATAAAACTCAGTATTTACCAATTACACTTTCTAAATTAGATGATCTCCCACCAATTACATTTCATGACGCTATCATTCTGCCAAATTCTAAAATAGATATGCCAGGCCTCACCATTTCCTCTCATATGTCATGGAAGCCACACATCCTTAACATTGCTAAAGCTTCCTCCCGAAAGTTGGAAATGCTGAACAGATGCCGCAGCTACTTCACTCCTGAGCAGTTGCGTCAAGTATATATAAGGGATTCATTCGTCCTAACTTGGAGTACTGCTCTCACATCTGGGGTGGCTCTTCTTCTGTCCAACTGTTAGATAGGGTGGAATCAAAGGCATTTCATCTTATTAAGTCTCCTCCTTTAGCTGACAATCTTTTTTCCCTTTCTCTTTGCCGCAATGTTGCTTCACTCTCTCTCTTTTAACGGACAATGTTCGCCGGCAAGGCTGTGGGCTCGTAACACACGTCTCGCCCGCGGTTCCCACCGTTTCTCTGTTGATGTCGGTCACACTAGAATAACCCGTTATAGTGTATCCTTCTTTTTCTCACACAGCCAAACTGTGTGGAATGCTCTGCCTTGTTCTGTGTTTCCATACTCATACAATCTGTCTCACTTTAAGAAGCTGGTTTTCCGTCATCTTCGTGGTGTAGATTAATATAACGTTTTCCTTTTCTATATTTAATTTCTTTCTATTCTTATGTTTTCGCCCCCTAGGCCCCGCTGTGGGTCGTTCGACCTGTGCCCGGGTGAGATAATTCCCGTAAAAAAAAAGAAAAAAGAAGGTGTGCTTGTACTCGCTTGTTGAACACAGTACATTACCAGGTACTGGATTTAAGGGTTTTTAAAACGTTAATAATTAGTTTCCTGATATGAAAGGACTTGTCAGAGATAAATGGTTCATTTGTTAGGTTCAAATAAATATAAATACTCATGAGATTTTTCCATATACATCATAGGAACAATTTTTATGTTTCTTAATATATATATATATATATATATATATATATATATATATATATATATATATATATATATATATATATATATATATATATATATATATATATATGCAAGTAAATCACTGTAGGTACGCGTGATCCAGGTATATGCTGATAACCACAAGGAAAGAAGAAAACACGAAGTTCCCAAGCGCTTTCGTGTAATTCACATCTTCAGGGGTGAGTACAGAGTAAGGAGTACAAAACAAGGTGTATATATACAGAGGAGGGTGAGATTAAGTCCACATTGGTCAGGTATTAGGTAATGACCCTACTAATCTTTAAAAAGCACAGCAACGGTCGGTAGTCAGGTCAGAGGGTAAGATGACCCAACCTTCTCACCTGGTTACAAATCTTCTTAATTACAAAATTGTCCAGTTTGTACATGCCATTACTCAAATTCATGTTGACTGCTTTGGTATGTTTAATGAGACTATATTCTATAATGTTCCTACTGTTAATTGAATAACAAGGTAATATTGAGGAGGCATTATCCCAGTCAATGCAATGCTTATTATCCCTCAAATGAACAAACAGAGCATTAGATTCCTGGCCTGCCCTAACACTATATTTATGTTGTTTAAGTCTAGTTACAGACAGGTAACTAGGAACAAATACTAAACCAATCCCATGTCCATATTTCATATTGTAATATACATTTTAGCCCTAAACGATTGAAATGTTATATGATTTTACAAGACCGTAAACCAAAGCTGCACTTAATTAATGAGAGCCTTATCGAATTTCAACCGAACCTATAAGCATTTTAGTAAACCTGTATGCCATTTGGCCCTCATGTGCAACATTGCAACACATGGCATAACAATGTATAATGCGTGTGGTGTGTGTGTGTGTGTGTGTGTGTGTGTGTGTCATTAATTTCCCGTTGTAACATAATTGAAAATACGTCAGCGGGTAGCAGCGAACATGACAGTTAATTTTTTATGGTTATTATTGGTTAAACAAAAATTATGTATAATAAAGTTCATACAGAGGCGTGTTTCAATTTATAAATAATTTGCATGTAGACGTCTTCAAATGGAATTAAAGTAACCAGACCGACTCGGGCATCATCTTCATAAACCCTGGCTTTTTCTCTAACATCATGAAGTAACTAAGTTGACTCAAAAAACTTCATATACAACAACTCAAACCTTATCTTACGATTCTTCCTTTAATAAGAGCAGACCTCTTAAGGCGTCTTCTTCTTATCGGGGGTCAGTGACTGCAGTTCTCCAGAAGGTGGAGAACTAGACCAGAGAAATCACCTTCTTCGGAATGTTCTTTTCATGATGCTATAAACACCATGACACTGGCCAAGCATAGCCTTAAACAACCCTGGCGAACAATTACTAAACCCAGTCTGAGGGACTGCCAAGGCCAGTTCGAGGTAACGCCAACACTGGTCCCATATAACAGTAAAAATGGTCAGCCCGTGTCCAGGGGTGGGGTAGGCATTGCTATGACAGCGAGACGGCCAGGTCATCTTAACATTAGCAAGTTGTAACGGTGTGCAACCCTGAAGTGCTCGACGGAAGACACTTCCTGGTTCAACGGCCGCGTCATCCGCCTCTTGATTGATGAAAGAGAATGGGTTACACTGCCTTTCTGTCATTGGCAAGAGTTTAGTATTTGTTTTGCTGAGACTTTTGATGGGAAATAATTTTTTATTTAATTTTATTTGCGAAAGTATTATGATGTTCACTTTCACGGAAACAGACATAGAACCGCTCAGATACATACAGAAATTATGTTATGTTAGTAATATTCATATATCCTAATATCGCACATACATACACCAATACACACAAACACACGTCACACTCATGTACACCACACCACTCTTGTAAACACACACACACACACACACACACATTGGCAAACATCATACATACGCACTAACTCAACATTTATAGAGACTGTACAACACACAAACATATTATTGTTAACCATTATTTTGTTGTTATTTCCGATATTACTATTGTCAATGTTTGTATTCATATTCAATTTCTGCCCCTTTAGGGTCTTCTAATCACAATATTATTTCTAATAAATCAAACTGGACACGACCACCTCCCCAACCCCCACTAAACGCTAAGTATCGGAGGGCAAACTAGCAATCCTCTCGAGAATTCTTCTCCGACTTTCCCTGGGACAAATGTTGTTTTTCCACTAGGGACGCCTCGGTATGTGCTGACAGCATTGCTGGGGTTATACTGGATGGCATTAGTGCATTTTATCACATCTTCTACCAAAGCTTTCACTTTACAATCACTCCTGAGCTTCAGGTTTATAAGGGATTCGTCCTAACCTGGAATACTGCTCTGGTTCTTCTGTCCAACTGTTAGATAGGGTGGAATCAAAGGCGTTTCGTCTTATTAACTGTCCTCCTTTAGTCAATAATCTCTCTTTCCTTTCTCTTCATCGCAATGTTGCTTCACTCTCTCTCTCTTTCTTTTTTATAGGTACTTTAAGGGGGCAATGTTCGATGGATTTGGCATTCTGTGTTCAACCGGCAAGGCAATGAGCTTATAACACTCGTCTTGCCCGCGGTGCCCACCGCTTGTGTGTGGATGTTTGCTACGTACGGTAACCCGTTATGGTAGTTCCTTTATTCCTCACACAGCCAAACTGTGGATTGCTTTGCCTTATTGTGTTTCCATCCTCTTACAATCTGTCGCTCTATTTTCTTTGCCACCCCCAACCCCCAATCCCCGTTGTGAGTCGAGGACCTGTGCCCTGAAGGGTTATTCCCCACAAAAAACAAACAATAGAGTGATCACTAAGGAGCTGTTGACGTCATTCATTTTCATGAAGTGTTTGCGTCCTACTGCATTACTCATTTTTTTTTAATATTATTCTTATCGCCCCTCACTCTACATCTCTCGAGGGAGTGCAAATTATGAAGCTTTAACCTGTCTCTGTACTCAAGTTTCCTAATGTCCGGGATTAGTATTGTCATTCTCCTCTGAATGCTTTCCTAGGATTCTATATACATTCTGTAATACGGTGAACCAGAATTGAACTGCGTAATCCAACTGAGATCTCACAAGCACAAGATATAGTTTTAAGATGACCTCGCTAATCTTGTAACTAACACTCCTTTGGATGAACCCAAGTACTTTGTTAGCCTTGTTACGAGCAAATACACATTGCTTACTTGGCTTAAGATTCCTACTTATCATTACTCCTAAATCTTTCTCTCAGTCGGATATCTCAATAACATCGTTGTTCATCTTGTATCTGGTTTCCTTGTTTACATCTTCTATACTGAGTACTTTACAATTGTCAACATTGAATTTCATCTGCCATTTTTCAGACCATACGAAATTTTTTTTTAAACCTTCCTGTAGTTGTGCGGAGGCCTCGTCAGATTTAATTACACGCCCTATTTTAGTGTCATCAGCAAATTTACTTATGTTGCTGTCTACGCCGATATCTATGTTGTTTATTTATATAATAAATAATAATGGTCCAAGTACTGAGCCTTGGGGGAACTCCACTAATGACGTTGCTCCAATGGGATTTAGTGCCGTTAATGTTCACTCGCTGTTTCCTGTCCTGTAACCACGCCCTAGTCCATTTTAGAATATCGCATTTATTGCCATGAGCCTCCACTTTTCTTATTATTCTTTCGTGGGGAACTCTGTCGAAGGCCTTGCTAAAGTCGAGATATACCACATCATAATTGTGTCCCTCGTCCACTGATTCGAAAACAGATGAAAAGAATGTTAATAGATTAGTTAGACATAAGCACCCGCTTGTGATTTCGAATAGAGATTGAAATGATGTCTTCCAATAATTTGCCTACAATTGATGTTAGACTAATTGGACGGTAGTTAGAGGATAGTGATCTATCTCCCTTCTTGAAAATCGGTATTACATTCGGTATCCTAAAGGATTCTGGTACTACACCCGTTTTCAAGGACATGTTAAACAACTTTGCTAAGGGCATACAAAGCTCTTCCTTACATTCCTTTAATACTCTGGGAAATATCTCATCGGGACTTGGTTACTTATTAGGCATTAGTTTGTCTATTTGCTTACTAATATCGTTACTAGTCACTACTATCTTGCTTAATTTATTTTCTTCACTCTCTGTATAGAGTTGGTACCTCAGGTATTATGTTTAAATTTTCAGTGGTGAAAACTGTTGAAAAATATTTCTTCAGATTATTGCTCATTTCTCCGTCATTATCAGTTAGCTCCCCGGTATCTGACTGTATTGGTCCAATCTTTTCTTTTGTTTTAGTTTGATACATATGATAGAATCTCTTGCTGTTTGAATTCGCTTCCCTTGCTACCTTCAGTTCATTATTCCTCTTTGCTTTTCTTTTCTCGGTATTAACCTTACCGGCCAATACCTTTTAATTGGAACATAAGATAATAAGGAGTCTGCAATAGGCCGGTTGGCTTGTGCATGGCAGCTCCTGTCTAGAGGTACAACCACTCTCTATCATACATCAATCTATCTAGCCTCCTTTTAAAACTTTCCAGAGTTCCAGCACTTACTACAAAGTTGCTAAGCTTGTTCCACTCGTCTACCACCCTATTTGTGAAACAGTTGCTTTTTATCTCCATCCTACACCTAAACTTATCCAACTTAAATTCGTTGTTTCGAGTCCTATCCTGCCCGGATATTATCAGAACTTTATCTATATCTCCTTTATTGATTCCATTCACCCACTTAAATACTTCTATCATATCTCCCTGCACTCTTCGTCTTTCTAGGGAATGCAAGTTTAGTTTATTTAATCTATATTGATATGGAAGGTTTCTAAGTCCCGGAATCATTTTCGTCATTCTTCACTGCACCGACTCTAGTGAATTGATATCCATTCTATAATAAGGGCACCAGAACTGAACAGCATAATTGAGGTGCGGCCTGACTAGTGCAAGATATAGGGAAGGTAGGAAGGGGGAAAGGGTCGCACTCTTCACCAGGGATACATTAAAATGTTGTATTAATAATTCAATAAAGGGTGAAATAGGAACCAAGTCTGTATGGGCAGAAATTGCGGAAGGAAGAGAAAAACTTATTATGGGAGGGAGTTACAGGCCCCCAAGTCTTGGGAAAGAAGCAACTCTGCCCATATGGCTGGAAATGAGTAGGGTAGCAAAATAAAACAACCTGTGCATTATGGGGGAGTTCAACTTGACTGGGACAACATTGTAGGTGACTATGAAGTCAGGAATATTTTTTAAAACAACTAATTACAGAACCTTCTAGAAGTGACAATATATTAAACCTAGTGTTAACAAATAAAGAAAATATTATCATAGACATCACAATAGGGGAAGAACTAAGGAACAGTAATCACAGAGAAATCAGGTTCAACCTAAATTGGGAAACGAAAAACAATGACAATATGGTCAGAGTCCCAGATTTTCGATTGGCAGATTATGAGGAGTTAAGAAGGTACCTAAGTGAGGTCGCCTGGGAACAGTCAGGTCAGTCCTCGGTAGGAACGGTTGAGATCACGGGCGACACAACAATTGATCATGACTATAATATATTCACTCGTATACACACACACACACACAACCCCCCACAAAAAAAAACTGACCTAATTCCTCTAAACATCACGTGTGCCCAATTTCTCAAATCAACGAATCGACAAAGTGTCTCCACCATTGTTGGGAGATGTGTGTGCTGGGAGGAGTGAGGGGAAGGAATATTTGAAGTTGTGTTGTGTAGATATTGGTGAATAAACATAAGCTGGCCAACTCTTGTCAGGCACAC
The DNA here is from genome assembly GCF_018991925.1 of Homarus americanus. NCBI lineage: Eukaryota > Metazoa > Arthropoda > Malacostraca > Decapoda > Nephropidae > Homarus > Homarus americanus. The sequence continues at coordinate 20,211,487 of NW_024737042.1, forward strand.
ACGAAAGATAACATAACGAAATTATACTATGCATATCTATTATTCAATAATTGTTTTCTTAAAGTTAAGATTGAAGTCAATAAAAGAGGATGATATTAAGCTTAATCATGTTATGCACTTTGTGGCTCTGTGAGTACAGTCTGCACCACCCCTGAAGATGTGAATTACACGAAAGCGCTTGGGAACTTCTGTGTTTTCTTTCTTTCCTTGTGGTATCTATATTTATTATATATATATATATATATATATATATATATATATATATATATATATATATATATATATATATATATATATATATATATATATATATATATATATATATATATATATATATATATATATATATATATATATATATATATATATATATATATATATTGTGAG
>NW_024737042.1:20211973-20262906 GCF_018991925.1 Homarus americanus
CTTGTGGTTATCAGCATATACCTAGATCACGCTCACCTTCTGTGATTTACTTGCACATATATATATATATATATATATATATATATATATATATATATATATATATATATATATATATATATATATATATATATATATATATAAGAAATAAGAGAGTCTGAAATAGGCCGGTTGGCCTGTGCATAGCAGCTCCTTATTTTTCATATATATATATATATATATATATATATATATATATATATATATATACTCACCCTGAAGATGTGAATTACACGAAAGTGTGAGAACTTCGTGTTTCTTCTTTTCCTTGTGGTTATTATATAAATATATATATATATATATATATATATATATATATATATATATATATATATATATATATATATATATATATATATATATAATCTTAACTTTGAAAACAATTATTGAATAATAGATATGCATAGTATAATTTCGTTATGTTATCTTTCGTGTGTGCCTGACAAGAGTTGGCCAGCTTATGTTTATTCACCAATATCTACACAACACAACTTCAAATATTCCTTCCCTCACTCCTCCCCCCCAGCACACATCTCCCAACAAGTAGTGGAACACTTTGTCCAGGTTCGTTGATTTGAGAATTGGGCACACGTGATGTTTAGAGGAATTAGGTCAGTTTTTTTGTGGGGGTTGTGTATGTGTGTGTGTGTTATGACAGAAGTGTAACAACATTAATCTACATTCCACGTACTCGATGGATTTTCCAACCATTTTCACTAGTTGTTTCCTTATTTCTCAAATGTTCTTTGTACTATCACCAAAAACTCCAGCTCCTCCTAGTATACTAATATCTTTATCAACATCTGCAGAGGTGTTCATAGTCTTCTTTCGTCCTTAGCATTATCGTCATCCTGTCTCTTGTTGCGGTCTGTATAAACTTCTTCACCCTTCATTCTCTCGGCAAAATGACCTTTGTATTTTGTATAATGGCTTAACTTCTTCTCCGACAGCAATGAAGCGGTAATTTCTTGTCGTAAGTCCTTTTGGGCTTTTTTTTTTTAGGGTCTGCAATTGTGTTTTCCTACTCCAGTCCTGATCAGAGTGTTTTGACCATTCACGTTCTTTTTCAAAAATTAATATAATCAAGCCTTTTTGTTGGGTACTTTTTTTGTCTTCGCCTAGTTTTTTGACTAGATGTCAACAATATATATGCCTGTAGTTAAACATCCTCTCAAACAAACTCACAAACATATGCTTAAACTTACATACTCTCCTCATGAAGACTAGAAGGACCGTGAATAAACACTTCCATACAAATAATCCTGCTTACTTACATAACAAGAAATACACACACACACACACACACACACACACACACCTCGATACTTCAAGTTTCCCTTAGTAACAGCTAGCCAAGGACAGATAACCTGGAGGTATGGTAACAGCGTCCGTCACCTGTGCTGGCCGCCCTCACCAGACATGATCACCGGCTCTTGGATACTACCATCCCTCCGAGCCCTTAGGGACCTCGTGACTACCACTTTCTACCAGACTCAAGACCTTGAAACTTCTTTAAAAACACACACATGGATTCCTCAGTGGTCAAGGACAATACAGTACGAACATTTTCATTTCACTTCATGGATAACTGAATTTTGTTGGTCTTGGTAAAACTTTGACCATAGAATTTGAATATGAGGTGTTTCAAAAGGTCCTTAAATCTTAAAGACGAACCAAATTTATATACACAATCCTACACAAGACAAAGAGAACAGATTTCCGTGTAATGCTTGAATGAATGAATGAAATTATAGAAGGAGAAATAGTAGTCTGCAATTGCTGTTATTTGATATGTGAAAAAAACGTTCTTTCATATCGATTTTTTTATTTTAAATTTTTGTGGTGGGTGGTGAGGCGGTGGGATGTAAGACAAGGTGATTAGGCCAGTGCTCAAGGCCACACTTTCCAGTACTTTATCTACTGCACCCTACCACACCACCCCTACTGCACCCCACCACACCACCCCTACTGCACCCCACCACACCACCCCTATTGTACCCCACTACATATATATGTTCATATATATATATATATATATATATATATATATATATATATATATATATATATATATATATATATATATATATATATATCTATTTATTAGTCTATCTATCTGTCTATCTATCTATCTATCTATTTATCTATCTATCGATCTGTCTATCTATCTTTCTATCTATCTGTCTATCTATCTATTTATCTATCTATCTATCTATCACATATATATCTATCTATTTATCTATCTATCTATCCATCTATATATCTATCTATCTATCTATATATCTATCTATCTATCTATTTATCTATCTATCTATATCTATCTATCTATCACATATCTCTATCTATCTAGTCTATCCTATCTATCTATCTATCTATCTATATATCTCTATATCCTCTAGTCTATCTATCTATCTATCTCTCTATCTATCTACCTCTATCTATCTATCTATCTATATATCTCTATCTATCTGTCTATCTGTCTATCTATCTGTCTATCTTCTATCTATCTATCTCTCTATCTATCTATCTATCTATATATCTCTATCTATCTAGTCTATCTATCTATCTATCTCTCTATCTATCTACCTCTGTCTATCTATATGTCTATCTATCTATTTATCTATCTATCCATCTGTCTATCTATCTATCTATATATTCCAATCTATCCATCTATCTATCTATCTCTCTCTCTCTCTCTGTCTCTCTGAAGTTCACTGCTCTCCAACAACCAGATACTGTATCTGTTTTGCTCTACCGCAATTTTCCCTACGAGGATGCGCGAAATCGCAATTTACGTTCATCTTTTTCTCTTTTTCCTCCCAGACGTACAATAGCATTAGCATACAAACCCCCTCATTGGCGGTAATTCAAGTCTACGTTGATGTCAGCATGGACCTCCAGACTCGCTGTTCAAGTTCATAGTGTCGTTACCTTTCAGGGGTCAGTGAACTGTTTCCTGTAGAGAGAAGCAAGTATATCTTAACGTAGCGGTTGCCTGTGCCTTCTTGGTCACAGAATGACGTAATCAGTGGTTATTTGGTAGGAATATTATAGGATTGCGTCTGCCAGTGCTTATAATGGCATGAGAATCGTAGGAGAGAGAAAATCAGTACATACGTCGTCAGAGTATAGCTTATAACAGTGCTTATGTCGTCACGGTATAGAGTAGCGTGCGTCCATTGTATATTAGTGGAGAGAGGTATTGTAGGATAGCGTCCGCCATTGGGAGTATGTTTACATAAGAAGAATAAGAGGGTGACTTATACCCATGCTATGTAGTTATAAAAAAGTATCATAGAATAAACGAGGCCAGTACTATGTCTTTATGGAGGCGTTTACTTGAATCATATTGTTGGTCTCACCGGATAAAGTACGCACGTTCGGGTTTTGTAAAAGGGGTTATGCTCCGGTGCAGCGTACGTGAATATCGTTACGGTGTAATATTGAATTAATGGTGTTGTTTTTGTTGTAGTCTGCTGAGTGCACACTGAGGGGCAATGATAGCAGATGTTGTAGTTGTCAGTGTGTGTGTGAGTGTGTGTAGTGGGGAGTAGTCCAAGAGCCAAGGTCGATTTATTTGTGTTGGGCCGCCAAAAAGTTGAAGGGTTGTTTCTAAGGTAAAAGCATCTCAGGAATCTGAAAATCTATTTCTTACAAAAAATCGCTTGGACGTTTTTTTCGGAAAATTGCTCTAACTTTACCAAACCGCGACGTCTAATTTTCGCACTTCGGCCGAGGCGCTAAGGGCAATATCCGTCAACCTGAGCCACAAAAGGCCACTTTTCGTCGTTTATGCAAACAATGCTTGCTTTTGTTCAATCTTGGTAAAAGAAGATCTTACTGTTGTTTAGAATGTCAAGAACTCTACTAATTTGGTGTTGATGCAGCTCTTTGCTTGTTTTATTTAAAAGAAACAGAACAACTTAGAACTCACTACGGGGATGTGGTTGCACATTGAGTTCAACTCGTGCCTAACCCTGCAGCCCTGCCAACCACTTGCGCACATACATATTTTCCGAATTTAATGAATTGATCCTAAACAGGATCACGAAATTCAGTATACCACATCTCTCCTTTGTCAACGTAGTTCAATATCTCATCCTTGCTTGTGTTTTCAACTTTCTGACCAGAGATAAGACAGTACAAGTTCTCATCTCGATTATGGCCAAAAGGATTCATAGTGGATAAAATTCCTGTTGTAAGTCTTTTGAATCATCGTTGTCTTTCTGTACTCTGTGGTGCCTCAATTCCTTTGTTATGTCCCCAGGAGATGAAATGATTGTTTTTTTTCAAGAGATTGCCAACAATTTCACTCTGTACTACTTTTGTAACCACCCACCTCTTTCTCGCACTTTCAAAATGAGTAAATGAACCAATACTAGTCAGACGTGAGGCCGAATCAGCATTAACTGTTTGTTCCAAGGTCATGTCTACGGGTGTTCCAGAGAAGGACTTCCTGGTACTCGAATAAACATCTATCTCGCACAGTTCGACCTGTTTCCAGCAAAAAATATGGGTATCAAAATCTGGAGACCATAAATGAGCAGATCAACATCATTCGTTCAGCATGCTCGATTGAAAAAGCATGAAAAGTCTAACCAGTTTCACGTAGTTAATCCAGTACCCAGTAGTACTGCCATGAACTCATTCCTCTGTGTGCTTTGTGTACTCATCATAGTATGTCATGAGATATAGTTAAGATTTCTTTAAAGAAATCAGGAAATAACAAACCGGGATAGCAACATTTTTGGTGATTTCATTATGTATAGAGAGTCAAGTGAACCGCGATTTAACAAAGAATGCTTTACCAAGATAATTGTTTGTAGAAATGACGAAAAGTGACCTTTACTGCCTCAGAATGACAGATGTGAGGCTTTGCGCTTCCGCCGACGAGCGAAAATTAGACTTCGCGGTTAGGTTAAGTTTGAGCTATTTTCCGAGAAAACTTCCCAGCGTATAAATGTAGAAATGGATTTTCAGATTCCTGAGATGTTTTTACCATAGAAACAACCCTCCAACTTTTTAGCAGCCCAGCACAAATAAATCGATATATCGACCCTGGTTCTTGGACTGAAGAGATTAGTTGTCAACATAAGCTGTGGAGTACGGGATGCATCATTATTCTTCTACATCGGGGTTGAAGTTGACCTTAAATAGCATCATAGATCTGAGTTATTCTAATACACACATACACACACTTAAATGAGTGAGGTCCTGTAACATCAGACCACGTGGTGTCCCCATGATGCTACGACACCACGTTGTGAATGAGTTGCTAGAGCATCATGTGAGGTTCCTCATAACACCATCTGTGAGGGGATTACTACACCACGTCAGGTCCCTCATAACACCACCTGTGAGGGAATTACTGCACCACATCAGGTAACTCATAACACCATCTGTGAGGGAATTACTACACCACGTGATGCCCCTCATAACATCATCTGTGAGGGAATTACTACACCACATCAGGCCCTGTAACACCATCTGTGAGGGAATTACTACACCACGTCAGGTCCCTCACAACACCACCTGTGAGGGAATTACTGCACCACATCAGGTCCCTCATAACACCATCTGTGAGGGAATTACTACACCACGTCAGGTCCCTCATAACACCACCTGTGAGGGAATTAGTGCACCACATCAGGTCCCTCATAACACCATCTGTGAGGGAACTACTACACCACGTGATGCCCCTCATAACACCTTCTGTGAGGGAGTTACTACACCACGTGTCTGCTGTTCAACACCTCAGCGCACAAGATCTACGTGACTTCTACTGTAAACATTAATCTGTATGTTCACTGTATGTTCCTTTACCTTTCTCTAATGAAGGCTTTTGTTAAACCACCAATGTATGTAATAAGTCATTTATATCCAATGTATATTTTCAGCCTTCGTGCTGCAGAACTTTTCAATAAACCGTTAGTTATTATTATTATTATTATTATTATTATTATTATTATTATTATTATTATTATTATTATTATTATTATTATTATTAGTATTAGTATTAGTATTAGTATTAGTATTATTATTATTATTATTATTATTACTATTAAGCATTAAACAAAAACACAAGTCGCATATGCTTGTAAAAATGTGTCCACAAATAACACGTATTCATATATTAATTATATATTATCTTTAAGCAGGAAGTCATTATAGCATGTGATGGCAACAGTAGCAGTAACAATAAAGGTGTAGGTGTTGATGATGAACTAAAGGTGTATTTTCTACTTCATTTGGGCAATTGTGAGACCAAACCCCGTATGTGTCCTGTTGGTGATATCTGACCACTATACGACTTTTATTGTCCCGTATTTGACCTTTGATCTTATACTGTACTTAAAAAGTCAAAATAAAAAAGAGAGGATCTGGATATGTTGGACTTGGATACAGGCCTGGAAAGTTTCAAATGAACTAACCCAGAACTAAAAGAGTGACGGATAACTGTTAAATGTTTGAGAGAAAAAAGAAATCACAATAAACGCACAAAAATAATATTGCTCCCGCTCTGAGGGAGACATAATAATGCAATGCAACTGCAAGAGCAACGCCAGCAAAAACCTGCAGCAACAAATGACAGTAGAAACTGCACCAACATTACAGGCAACAAAGAAAATGACAACTACCACTATTACCGCTACACCATACACACCACCGCCACCGCTTCTGTTGTCACTACCACCATTATTTCCACCAAAAGTACCACTACTACTACAGTCATGAATGTCAATATCGCTGCCTCCACCACCACCACCTCTACTGCTACCACAACGATCATAAGCACCATTACAGTCACCACCTCTACTACCATTACCAAAATACCAACACTACTATCACCAGCACCACTACCAGCACCACCCTCTCAGTCACTACCGACCACCACCATCACCGCCGAAAGAGAGGGTCATGTCTCCTCGAGGCCACACAACGGTACCTGCTCCCAACCACCGCTTTCCCTCCCTTCCTACATCCCCCCTCCCTTCTCCCTCCTCCATGGGTGGGGATCAGAAGAGGGGGTGGTTAACAAGAGGTATTAGGGAAGAAGGAGGAGGAGAGGGAAGAAGGGGAGAGGAGGAGAGGGGAAGAGGGAGGTAGAAAAAATGTAGGTTAAGGTAAATACCTCCCCTAGGCTCCCTTGAGTGACACTGGCAACAACTAACCTTGGTAATGAATCGAAGTCTTCTCAACATATATTATGTCTCCACAACTTTGTATAGTTTAAATATTGTTTTCTTAGTTCCATGAATTTATCTGATACAATGCGTATTGTTTTTTTTATAAGTCATATTTGACTTGTACATTTTAGGTCAAGATTAGGAATAAAAAGTTCCATAAGTTAATTTACATTAATCCTGTACAGAAGTTCCCTACTTTGATCTGATTTATTCAACTTCACAAATCAAAATAATCAGGTGTAGTGAATTACCGTTTAATCCCTAGGCTCACCACTTAAAGATATATTTCTTATATGTGGTAGGTGAGGTTCAGTTAAGGCCTATAGTTATTGAAGGGCATTAGCACATCGTTACAACACAATATTTAAGGGATTATAAGACAAATTGAGTGTTCTAAGAGAGTTGGACAATTAATTTTCTTGTGTTGTTTTGTGAGACTGTATATCGCCTGGCCATTAGAGCTGCGTTTACTTATGTATGGAAGTACTGTATATCTGTCTCTCTCTGTTTATGTTGAGTTCTTTGTTCTCTAATTTAGGACAATTTGATAATTTGGCTGACATTATAAGCGCACGAAAGATTTCTTATTAAAATCTATAAAAAAATCATATATTTCTCTTTATTAATATTTGTTTTATCTATTTTTTATTTGTTGATCCTTTATTTCATTTTAAATATATAATTAATAGCATTTTCATCTTTAATTGTTATTATTATTATTATTATTATTATTATTATTATTATTATTATTATTATTATTATTATTATTAGGAGCTGAGTGCAAGATATTGTTTTATGGTTTGTTCAATATTGTAAAAAAAATTACTGAGTCTCGAAGAGACACCAGCTAGATGAGAGCCATATCAGCGTCTTACATTTGCCCTAACTTTATGATAAAATTCGTTGCCTTCGTCATCCGAACAACTCTCAAGATCTTACAAATATGAATCCTGGGGAAATGTTTATGATGAGTGTTGAAATTATAACTCTCTTGTTCTCTCATATACCTGTATATATATATATATATATATATATATATATATAATAATATATATATATATATATATATATATATATATATATATATATATATATATATATATATATATATATATATATCATAGATCACAATGAAAACGTGGATAGATAAATCTTGATAAAATCACACAGGAAAAGGAAACAATGGAGCACCTTGGCTTTCGTCTTTATTCAAGACATTTTCAGAGGCAACCGAAGATGTCTTGAATAAAAGACTTAGCTTCCCTAATGTTATCTATATATATATATATATATATATATATATATATATATATATATATATATATATATATATATATATATATATATATATATATATATACGCCCACTAAAAAATTATTCGGCACCCGTGTCATATTGTATCACGCCGTAGGAATGCCGAATAATTTTTTAATCGGTGTACATGATACTTGTACACACACACACACACACACACACACACACACACACACACACACGTACATATGCACGATACATGCATGTACACCCACTAAAAAATTATTCGGCACCGTTACGGCGTGATACAATATGACACGGGTGCCGAATAAGTTTTTAGTGGGTGTACATCACGCTTTTTCAAATATTCTTTACATTGTGTACAAGTGTACAATGTGTTTTCTACAAATATGGTCGCGTTCAGTACAACTGCAAGTAGTACTGAATGGAAAAAAAAGTTCATTGTCGCGCCTCACAACACGCCACAAAAGAAGTGTTCGGAGACTTTTCTTTGTTCTTCCTCCTATATTATTCTCAAGTGCAATTGCCATAACTCGTGGTCGCGGGCAGTTATCCCAGGCCCCGCTGGGCTTTCACAAAACAATCTCATTTATACTTGTCAAGAACGCCTAAAACCCAGATACTTAATGAATTGTGAAAGGAATTTTTTTCCTTAAGTGAAATGATATTTGAATTAATTAACTCACTGAAGGTGCGGCAAAAATAGTGTCGATTTTGCACTGATAAATTATCGAAGCTAGATGCTATCCTCATAAGCAGTTACAGGGGTAAAGATAAAGTTGAAACTAATGAGTCGTGTGTGTGTGTAATAATAATAATAATATTAATAATAATTAACGGTTTATTGAAAAAGTTCTGCAGCCCGAAGGCTGAAAATATACATTGGACATAAATGACTTATTACATACATTGGTGGTTTAACAAAAGCCTTCATTAGAGAAAGGTAAAGGAACATACAGTGAACACACAGATTATTGTAGGTGTTGAACAGCAAACACGTAGTGTAGTAACTCCCTCCCAGATGGTGTTAGGAGGGACCTCACATGGTGTAGTAGTTCCCTCACAGATGGTGTTATGAGGGGCCTCACATGTGTGTGTGTATGTGTGTGTGTGTGTGTGTGTGTGTGTGTGTGTGTGTGTGTGTGTGTGTGTGTGTTTGGGTGTGTGTGTGTGTAAATAATAATAATAATCATAATAATTAACGGTTTATTGAAAAAGCTCTGCAGCCCGAAGGCTGAAAATATACATTGGACGCAAATGACATAAAAACATAAGAACATAATAAAATAAAGAGTCTGCAATAGGCCGGTTGGCCTGTGCATGGCAGCTCCTGTCGAGAGTTACTACCACTCTCTATCATCCATGAATCTATCTAGCCTCCTTTTGAAACTTTCCAGCGTTCCAGCAGTTACTACAAAGTTGCGAAGCTTGTTCCACTCGTCCACCACCCTATTTGTGAACCAGTTCCTTCCTATCTCCCTCCTAAACCTAAACTTATCCAACTTAAATCAGTTGCTCCGAGTCCTATCCTGCTCGGATATCATAAGAACTTTATCTATATCCCCTTTATTGATTCCTTTCACCCACTTAAATACTTCTATCATATCTCCCCGCACTCTTCGTCTTTCTAGGGAATGCAAGTTAAGTTTCTTTAACCTATCCTGATATGGAAGGTTTCTAAGTCCCGGAATCATTTACGTGATTCTTCTCGGCACCGACTCTAGTGAATTGTTATCCATTCTATAATAAGGGCACCAGAACTGAACAGCAGAATCGAGGTGCGGCCTGACTAGCGCAAGATATAGTTGCAATAAAACCTCTGCACTCTTATTACTTACACTTCTAGATATAAAACCCAATACTCTGTTTGCCTTTTTTCGAACATTAACGCACTTTTTTCTAGGCAGTAGGTCCGGGCTTACAAGTGCCCCTAGGTCTCTCTCACAAGTCGACTTCTCTAGGTTGATGTTGTTAAGGCTGTATACATTGTCAGTATTTGTTCTTCCAATATCAAGTACGCTGCACTTGCTGGTGTTGAATTTCATTTGCCATTTTTCAGACCACCCCTGCAGTTTATTTAGATCCTCCTGTAATGCATTTGCATCCTGCCCTGAATTAATCTGCCGCCCTATTTTGGTGTCTTCCGCAAACTTGCTTATGTCACTGCTGATCCCAGTATCTAGATCGTTTATGTAGATTATGAACAAGAGTGGGCCTAGTACTGACCCCTGGGGAACCCCACTGGTTACACGGCCCCACTCAGATTTAACACCATCTACGCTGACCCTCTGCGTTCTATTGGTGAGCCATGATTTTATCCAACTTAAAACTTTCCCCTCGATACCATGAGCCTTAATTTTTCTCAGAAGCCTCTGATGCGGTACTCTGTCAAATGCTTTGGTAAAGTCTAAGTAAATAACATCGTAATTTTCGTCATTATCTACTACCTCGAAGACTTTCCTAAAAAACGGCAGCAGATTTGTTAGACAAGATTTTCCCTTTGTAAACCCATGTTGAGAGTCGTAGATTAATTTGCTTTTCTCTAGATGCGATCGGATGTTATCTGCTATAATTGATTCAAGAAATTTCCCCACTACTGACGTCAAACTGACATATTACATACATTGACATTGGTGGTTTAACAAAAGCCCTCATTAGAGAAAGGTAAAGGAACATACAGTGAACATACAGATTAATGTTTACAGTGTAGGTCACGTAGATCTTATGCGGTGAGGTGTTGAACAGCAAACTCGTGTGTGTGTGTGTGTGTGTGTGTGTGTGTGTGGGAGGTTACAGACGCCAGCCACACACCAGGGGCACTTATTGGTAGTTAATCTATGGTGTACCTATAAGATGGTTCTCCCAGTCTTGAGCGGCATTGTGGCGATAAAAAAACTGTGTAAATTTTCGTAAATTTATCTAAGTCTGTGTAAATGATTAATGTTGAATGTGTATGTCTGTACTTGTGTTTATATGTGCCTGTTTGTCTGTGTCTGCACTGTATACACTTGAATTTATAATATACAGGAGATAAAGCAATCTACAGTAAGAGATGTGTGTACCTCGTCGATAATAGAATCATAGAATAACATGAAATAAACAATAAATCTTAGGAAATTCACCAAGTTCTGAGGGATATAGTTTGTATCGTTCACTCGTTAAAACTGCACACGACACAAGGCAACAGTAATATCTGCATTATCTCGAATCAAATTTCTGTTTTCATTCTAAAAAGGGTGGAAAAAACACCAATTACTATTGTTAAGCAGCATTATAATACTAATGATAAAGTAATGATACCAAATTATTTTATTTTCGATATACAATCATGCTGATAAGCTGCATATGAAGGATACGGGTCATTCTTTTGTCTGTTAAGAGACGATATTAATGTAAACCTTCACCCTAAGGTGCAGTTATTCCCAATACACTGTAAGGGGGGAGAGGGAAGACATGTGGTCAAGGCCTCCGTGCGTCCAGCCTTAACTAATGGAGCTGTGAACACGATAACTGAGACAGAATATTAGAGGATATAACAACCTGTGTTTATTTGGCATTATTGTCAAGAAATAAGGCCATTTGGAATATGGTGCTGTGTTGTGGATATCTGGCAACATAATAACCTTCTTGTTAATATTCAACATCAATCCGAGTTAATCCTTGGGTGTTGCTGTTACGAATGCTTCATCATGTTATTACCAGGACCAAATCTGTCCTAGTTATTAAAGAGGTTTGTAATGCTTTTATTGACTGATAACACTGAGTAAATGTTATTATCCCAGTGAAGTCTTACAAGTCGGCCGCTGTAAGAGAGAGTTTCATGACAAACTGAATGGTGAGTCTTGTTTGCGTTGCCCTATTTGCTCCTTTCTACAACTCGTTTCTTCCCTCTCGTTCCTGTTCCCGCCATGAGTGTACTGGTCTGACCACCTCCTTTGTATATTTTGGCTTTTATCATGACGGGCATTCTCTTATCACACAGAAAATACCACCCAGACCGTTCTCTCCAGTTTCTCCACCTGCCTGTATAACGCTCTCTCTTAAATAATTATTCCCCCCTTCCCTCCCTCCCTCCCCACTTCCTCCTTCCTACTGCAGGTGGGAGTCTAAATACTTAATACAAATTTGAAGTTCTATATTTTATGATGTCCTCGACGCTCTGCCCATCCGTCTTTTTTTTTGTTCCTCCAATTCTTGATATCATTATCACCTGTCTGTCCTTTGTCGATGTTTTTATGTATTATTTTTGTACCGTTGTTCTAGCCATTGTGTTCGTCTCTCCTGTGGTTTGTCCTGTGTGCTGGTCATGAGAGAGAGAGATGATGTGTGTTAGTGAAGATGAAATTTGTGGACGTTGTGATTGTTTTTATTGGTGGTGATAGTGATGATGGAGACGCCATTGGTGGTGATGGTGGCCTTTGGAAGATGAAGTTTACTGTCATAATGTAGTCATGATCATTATGATAGTAGTCGAGATGGTGGTGAGAACGAATATGATGATGACTATAATAACGATGAAGATAAAACCAGGGTATTTTTTTAGTGACTCACCTGACGACAACACCGACAGGAAGATTTTCTCACTGGAAAACAGTTCAACGCAGAATGACTCAAATTATTGCACAACTTAGCCGCTTTGAGTATGCAGATGTGAACGCTATAAGTGTGACGGCTCATCACACAAGGCAGGATCTAGTAGCAACATACACAATCCTGAACGAGACGAAGAAAACATTCCTACTATTCCTTGAAGCTGTTCGGTGGTATAAAAATGCGGGGACACAACTTAAACTTGAAATGGCATTATGTAGAAGGAAAAATTATTTTTTTTTTATTTCTTACAGAGTGACTGACATGTTGAGAGAAAAGGAAAAACGAATTAGCTGTGGGCTTCCTTGCCCTGGCTGAACCACCAGGAGCTGTGGTAGTCGTCATGCACCAAGTTAACAAGGAGACGAGACTAATAACAGTATATCACAGCAGTGACTAGACAACTCGGGCTCTGTTGTTAACCGGATATAGTGAGTCTAGATCCACCAAGATGTAATAACACGACTCTCTTGTTACAGTATTCTTCCTAGCGTCCATGACACACACACTATATTTATATATATATATATATATATATATATATATATATATATATATATATATATATATATATATATATATATATATACTGATAACCACAAGGAAAAAGAAAACACGAAGTTCCCAAGCGCTTTCTTCATGGGTGAGTAAAAACTAAGGAGAAGTACAGAACAAGTTATATATATATATATATATATATATATATATATATATATATATATATATATATATATATATATATATATATATATATATATATATATATACAGAGGAGGGTGAGATCAAGTCCACAGTGGTCAGGTATAGGTAATGACCATTCTAATCTTCACAAAGGCACCACAGCGGTCGGTAGTCAGGTCAGAGTGTAAGCTGACCCAACCTTCTCACCTGGTTACAAATCTTCTTAATTACGAAATTATCCAATTCGTACATACCATTACTCAAATTCATGTTGACGGATTCGGTATGTTTAATGAGACTACATTCTATAATGTTCCTCCAGTCAATTGAATTACAAGGAAATATTGAGGAACCATTATCCCAGTCAATGCAATGCTTATTATCCCTCAAATGAACAAACAGAGCATTGGATTCCTGGCCTGTCCTAACACTATATTTATGTTGTTTAAATCTAGTTACAAGATCTTTACCTGTCTGGCCTAAATAAAGCATATTACATTCCTTGCAGGGAACTTTATAAACGCAACCACTTGTGTTGTTGGGGAAGTTCTTGATTAACATTTGTTTAACAGTGCATGAGTTTTTAAATGCCACATTGACGTTCCAGGTTTTTAGTTGTAAATGAATTTGAGAGAAATTTTTGTGAAATGGTAATACTAAGAGATTCTTATAGTCATGGGTGGGCTTGGAATCAGTTCTATAAAAAGATTTCTTAGTAATGTTCAGGCATTTGTCTATGAAAGATCTAGGGTATTTAAGGTTTGTGCCAATAAAATCAGGGCTGCAAATTCTCAAAGCACGTAACATAAGAACATAAGAACATAAGAATGGAGGAAACTGCAGCGGGCCTATTGGCCCATACTGGGCAGTCCCGTTTACACCCAACCCCTGTTGCTCATATGAGCATCCAACCTATGTTTGAAGCAATTCAGCGTATTCGAGTTAATGATGATATTTGGTAACTTGTTCCATTCATCCACTACTCTGTTTCCAAACCAGTGTTTACCTATTTCACGCCTAAATCTAAATTTGTCTAATTTAAAATCATTGTTACGAGTTCGCTCCTGGTTGGATAGTTTGAGTACCTTTGTAATTTCCCCTTTGTTTAGCCCTGCCTTCCACTTATACACCTCTATCAGGTCGCCCCTCGCTCTACGTCTCTCAAGGGAGCAGATTAAGATGCTTTAACCTGTCTCTATACTCAAGGTTCCTAATGCCCGGGATTAGTCTTGTCATTCTCTGAATTCTTTCCAAGGATTCTATATCCATTCTGTAATACGGTGACCAGAACTGAACTGCGTAATCAAGGTGTGGTCTCACAAGAGCAAGATACAGTTTTAGGATGACCTCGCTAGTCTTGTAACTAACACTCCTTTGTATGAACCCAAGTACTTTATTAGCCTTGTTACGAGCAAAAACACATTGTTTACTTGGCTTAAGGTTCCTACTTATCATTACTCCTAAATCTCTCTCGCAGTCGGATTTCTCTATGGCATCGTTGTTCATCTGGTATCTGGTTTTCCTGTTTACATCTCCTATACTAAGTACTTTGCATTTGTCGACGTTGAATTTCATCTGCCATTTTTCAGACCATTCGAAAAATTTGTTTAGGTCTTCCTGTAGTTTTGCCGAGTCCTCGTCAGATTTGATAACACGTCCTATTTTAGTGTCATCAGCAAATTTACTTATGGTTGCTGTCAATGCCGATACCTATGTGTTTTGTGTATATATAATAATAGTAATGGTCCAAATGCTGAGCAGCAGAGACTCCGCGTGACGTTGCTCCCAATGGGACTTAGTGCCGTTAATGCTCCTCATGTTTCCTGTCCTGTAACCGCCTAATCCATTTAAGGATATTACCTTTGATGCCATGTGCTTCTACCTTTCTAATTAGTCTCTCGTGGGGGACTCTGCCGAAGGCTTTGCTAAAGTCGAGATATACCACATCATAATTGTGCCCCTCGTCCACTGATTCGAAAACTGATGAAAAGAATGTTAATAGATTAGTTAGACATGAACGTCCGCTTGTGAAGCCATGCTGAGAATCATTGATCAATCGGTGCTTCTCCAGGTGATTTCGAATAGAGTTTGAAATGATTGCTTCCAGTAATTTGCCTACTATTGATGTTAGACTGATTGGGCGGTAGTTAGAGGATAGTGATCTATCCCCCTTCTTGAAAATCGGTATTACATTCGCTATCCTCCAGGATTCTGGTACTACACCTGTTTTTAAGGACATGTTAAACAACTTTGCTAAGGGCATACTAAGCTCTTCCTTACATTCCTTTAATACTCTGGCAAATATCTCATCGGGACCAGGTGACTTATTAGGCTTTAGTTTGTCTATTTGCTTACTAACATCGTTACTAGTCACTACTATCTCACTTAATTTGTTTTCTTCACTATCTCTGAATAGAGTCGGCGCCTCGGGGATCATGTTTAAATTTTCGTGTGGTGAAAACTGTTGAAAAATATTTATTCAAATTATTGCTCATTTCTCCGTCGTTATCAGTGAGCTGACTGTTTGACTCTATTATGGTGGGCAGAATAATAATGAATGTATGAACACACATTAGTAGGTTTTCTATAAATACTGAACTTAAAGGTGTAACCTATTTTGTGGATCAGACAGTCTAGGAATGGAAATTTACAGTCATGCTCTAATTCCACAGTGAATTTGATCGAGGGGGCTAAGTTGTTAAGTTGTGGCAGGAAAGCTTTTAGGTCCTCATTACATAGCCAGAGACATAATACATCATCAACATATCTAAACCAGACTGCTGAAGGTGGTAAAATATTACTTAATAGTTTCTTTTTAAAGAATTCCATAAATAGGTTGCTTAATACAGGTAAGAGTGGATTACCCATTGCCATACCAAATTTTTGAGCATAATATTCTCCATTGAATTCTAATTTACAATCCTTAATACATAATTTGATGAGTTCGATGAAGTCGTCTTTCGAGACAGGCAATGAAATATTATCCAGGAAATCTTTGAGGAACTCCAGTAAATCACCAACTGGGACCTTTGTAAAGAGTGATGTTACCTCAAAACTGACCAGTTTAAAATCATACTTAATGTGTAAGTTATAGAGTTTATCAACTAGAATCCATATTATTCTTTATAATAGAGTTAGAAATGTTGCCAACTAGGGGATTTAGTAAAGAAACTAACCATTTAGATAATTTATAAGAGATTGACTCAACTGAGCTAATGATGGGTCTTGCTGGGATATTAGGCTTGTGGGTCTTGATTAAACCGTACATGTATGTCAGTGGAGGGGACGTTGAAGTAAGATCCACAGAATAGGTAACACCTTTAAGTTCAGTATTAATAGAAAACCTACTAATGTGTGTTCATACATTCATTATTATTCTGCCCACCATAATAGAATCAAACAGTCAGTATTTTCAACAATGTTTTTACGTGGTTTGAGAATTTGCAGCCCGGAAGTCATTGATGAGGAATATAAATATATCTATAATATTGGCTCAAACCTTAAATACCCTAGATCTTTCATAGACAAATGCCTGAACATTACTAAGAAATATTTTTATAGAACTGATCCCAAGCCCACCAATGACCATAAGAATCTCTTAGTATTACCATTTCACAAAAATTTCTCTCAAATTCCTTTACAACTAAAAACCTGGAACGTCAATGTGGCATTTAAAAACTCATGCACTGTTAAACAAATGTTAATCAAGAACTCCCCCAACAACACAAGTGGTTGCATTTATAAAGTTCCTTGCAAGGAATGTAATATGTTATACTTAGGCCAGACAGGTAAAGATCTTGTAACTAGACTTAAACAACATAACTATAGTGTAAGGACAGGCCAGGAATCCAATGTTCTGTTTGTTCATTTGAGGGATAATTATCATTGCATTGACTGGGATAATGCCTCCTCAATATTATCTTGTAATTCAATTGACAGTAGGAACATTATAGAATCTAGTCTCATTAAACATACCGAATCCGTCAACATGAATTTGAGTAATGGTATGTACAAATTGGATAATTTCGTAATTAAGAAGATTTGTAACCAGGTGAGAAGGTTGGGTCAACTTACACTCTGACCTGACTACCGACCGCTGCGTGCCTTTGTGAAGATTAAATGGGTCATTGCCTATACCTGACCACTGTGGACTTGATCTCACCCTCTGCTGTATTTATATAACTTGTTCTGTGCTTCTCCTTAGTTTGTACTCACCCCCGAAGATGTGAATTACACGAAAGCGCTTGGGAACTTCGTGTTTTCTTTTTCCTTGTTGTTATCAGCATATACCTGGATCACCTACAGTGATTTACTTGCATATATATATATATATATATATATATATATATATATATATATATATATATATATATATATATATATATATATATATATGCAAGTAAATCACTGTGTCTAGGTATATGCTGATGAAAGAAAACACGAAGTTCCTTTCCATCTTCAGGGGTGAGTACAGACTAGAGAGAGTAATACAAATCAAGGTGTATATATACAGAGGAGGGTGAGACCAGGTCCACAATGGTCAGGTATTAGGTAATGACCCTACTAATCTTTAAATAGCACAGATAGATAGATAGATATCTTGATAAAATCACACAGGGAAAAGGGAACATAACATAAGAACATAAGAATGGAGGAAACTGCAGCGGGCCTATTGGCCCATACTGGGCAGTCCCATTTACACCCAACCCGTATTGCTCATATAAGCATCCAACCTATGTTTGAAGCTTTCCAACGTATTCGAGTTAACGATGATATTTGGTAACTTGTTCCATTCATCCACTACTCTGTTTCCAAACCAGTGTTTACCTATTTCGCGCCTACATCTAAATTTGTCTAATTTAAAACCATTGTTACGAGTTTGCTCCTGGTTGGATAGTTTGAGTACCTTTGTAATGTCCCCTTTGTTTAGCCCTGACTTCCATTTATACACCACTATCATGTCACCCCTCCCTCTACGTCTCTGGAGGGAGTGCAAATTAAGATGCTTTAACCTGTCTCTGTACTCAAGGTTCCTAATGCCCGGAATTAGTCTTGTCATTCTCCTCTGGATTCTTTCCAAGGATTCTTTCCATTCTGTAATACTGTGACCAGAACTGAACCGAGTACTCCAGGTGACGTCTCACAAGCTCAAGATATAATCTTAAGATGACCTAGCTAGTCTTGTATCTAACACTCCTGTGTGTGAATCCAAGTACTTTATTAGCTTTATTACGAGCAAAAACACATTCTTTACTTGGCTTAAGATTCCTACTTATCACTACTCCTAAATCTCTCTCTCAGTCGGATTTCAGAATGGCATCGTTGTTCATCTGGTAACTGGTTTCCCTGTTTACATCTCCTATACTGAGTACTTTACATTTGTCCACATTGAATTTCATCTGCCATTTTTCAAACCATTCCAAAATTTTTTTAGACTTTACATTTGTGCTCATTGAATTTCATCTGCCATTTTTCAGACCATTCCAAAATTTTTTTTAGATTTTCTTGTAGTTTTGCAGAGTCCTCGTCAGATTTAATTACACGTCCTATTTTAGTGTCATCAGCAAATTTACTTATGTTGCTGTCTATGCCGATATCTATGTCGTTTGTGTATATAATAAATAATAATGGTCCAAGTACTGAGCCTTAGGGAACTCCACTAGTGATGTTGCTCCAATGGGATTTAGTGCCGTTAATGCTCACTGGCTGTTTCCTGTTCTGTAACCACGCCCTTATCCATTTTAGAATATTACGTTTAATGCCATGTGCCTCTACCTTTCTCATTAGTCTTTCGTGCTGGACTCTGTCGAAGGCTTTGCTAAAGAAGAGATATACTACATCATAATTGTGGCCCTCGTCCACGGATTTGAAAACTGATGAAAAGAATGCTAATAGATTAGTTAGACATGAACGCCCCCGTGTGATGCCATGCTGGGAATCATTGATCAATTTGTGTTTCTCCAGGCGGTTTCGAATAGAGTTTGAAATGATTGCTTCCAGTAATTTGCCTACAATTGATGTTAGACTGATTGGACGGTAGTTAGAGGATTGTGATCTATCCCCTTTCTTAAAAATCGGTATTACATTCGCTATCCTCCAGGATTCTGGTACTACACCTGTTTTTAAGGACATGTTTTTAAGGAAACAATGGAGCACCTTAGCTTTCGTTTTTATTCAAGATATCTTCAGAGGCAACTGAATTACATGGACACAGAGAGGCTTAAATATACAGGGTGACCTTATTAAACTTAAGGTCAGGTCATAAACATGACATTCACTAATCCGCACACCAACACCACCACACACGCAAAGGAGCTTAAGAGAAAGGGCGACGTGACTAGTCAAGTTAAACAAGGGTGTGTATTGGCTCCAACTCTCTTTTCCATTTCTTTTGGCTGCCTTATTTACTCGTGCCAGCGCCAATTTATCCGGAGGTGTGGACAGTATGCGGGGGCCGGACAAAAGCCCCCTAGGACAAAAGCCCGTAAGTAAAAGTGCAAAATAGGACAGAAGCCCCCTGTTTTTATGTTAAAGAGAGGGTCATTAGAAATATTAAAAATATATAGATTTAAATATGAAATTATTACAATGTAAATAATTAGAATATTATAACTCTTTCAATTTTGATATAGAACGTTATTAAATATATAGAAAAGAAATAAGACGAAATAATTTACCTTCATGTTCATTCTGTATTTACTGAGGTGGATCGAGGGCCCAGTGAGGTCACTGAATGTCAGGGGAGTAATTACCCCAGTAGACAAAACATACGTCATTGTAGATTTAATAAACATTCCTTGTATACTTCTTTATAACTATAACAGAATTCCCGAAGGTTAGGTTAGGTTAGGTTAAGTTAGTTTAGGTTAGGTTAGAGAAGTGTTCATAAACTGTAAAAAATAAAATAATTATTTTTAATAATTCTTATTATTTTTCCTAGGGGGCTTTTGTCCGGGTTCCGGCAGCCAGACATAAGTCACAACAGGAGACACCTCAAGGCACTTGAAAACTTTCACCAAGGTAGTCTACGTTCCATTCTCCGAGTTCGCTGGGAAGACAAGAGAACAAATGCCAGTATTCTTGCTGACACCAACCGTAGAAGCTTCGAGGCCACCATTTTCCATGAACAATTACGCTGGACTTGCCATGTTACCCGCATGGACGACAGTAGACTGCCAAAGCAGCTACTTTACAGTTACTTAACGAATAGTAAATGTAACGCCGGCGGGCAACTGAAAAGGTATAAGTGCCAAATCGACCCCCTCACGTAGTTGACGATTGCTC
Source organism: Homarus americanus (assembly GCF_018991925.1). Taxonomy (NCBI): domain Eukaryota; kingdom Metazoa; phylum Arthropoda; class Malacostraca; order Decapoda; family Nephropidae; genus Homarus; species Homarus americanus. The sequence goes on from NW_024737042.1 coordinate 20,233,030, forward strand.
CACACCGTAACGCATGGATGATCACCACACAAGAAGGTGTCAATACTTTCGAGTGGCCTGACTCCATAACAAGGCAGACAAGCGCCAACATGTGGGGGCTACACTAGGTGTAGCCCCCACATGTCCAACATCTGTGATCGACCCTACCGGTCCCGTATCGGCCTTTTTAGTCACCTCAGAGCTCACAAACCTAGGTGACATTCTTAATACCTCATATCATTGTATCTTAGCTGGATGATCGTCATACTCGATTCCGAGTGACAGCAAAGTAGTAGTAGTACGTATATATGTATGTATGTATGTATGTATGTACAATAAGTATGTATATATGTATGTATGTATGTACAATAAGTATGTATATATGTATGTATGTATATATGTAGATTCGGGTTCAATCCCAGGGCAGGCTGAAACTATGGGCAAGTTTCTTTACACCATTTGCCTATGTCTACCCAGCCGTAATTGGGGACCTGGATGTTAATCGGTTTGCTGATCATGTTCCGCGGTAGTGGTTAGCCAGTGCAGTTGGAGAGTTGTCCGGTTTTATTGGACTATTCACTGACACAGAGTCATGCAACTCGTTAAATTAGGGTATGGTTGTTGTATTATTGACAGCTTTTACACTTTAAAAAAATTTACTCCTAGGTGACCCTCTGGTCGGCCACCCTCGAACACGAGAGAAAGCCATTATAATATTATGTATGTATTATGTTAAATAAAGTCATCATTAAGTTATACTTTGTTGTATTATTGAAACGTTTATACATCTATGATCCTTAATAGCAGTCATTAACATTGATAGAAAGCACCTAAACTAATTACTTAATCAGTCCCCGTAATCAATGCAAAGTATGATATTCTTTTAACTTACTCAGTTCTCTACAATACATAATTTTCTTTGTGTTGTTCACATGTGAGGTGAAACATAGCATGGGAAATATTATATATTCGCTGTATAATTATTCATACCAAAAAAAAAAATCATTGCCCATTTGCTTCTTAGCTGACTTCACCCCATCTTCAGTCAAAACGATTACATAAACATTGCAAGCAAAGATGTGTTCCATAAGTCTATCATATGAGGTGTCCTGCCTAGAAGGAGAGTTGGCAGTGAATGGTTGTCAAGGGCAGTTGGTGTCAACGACCGTCTTGACAGATATTGCAAGTCAATATCAGTCCCATTCATTGACAACTGGGACAACTTCTACGGCAGAAGGGACCTTTATGCTAGGGATGGGGTGCACCTGTCTAGGGATGAAGTAGCAACCCTGGCTGGGGCTCAAGAGGGGGGCAGTTCAAAAGATATCGAAGTCTTTAAACTGCTAGGAGAACATATGAGCACGGGGGTGGTGGAGACTGCAGTGGGAGGGGGTAAACAAAGTGAAAGATTACAGGGAAATAGTGCTAGGAATGATGACAAAACTAAATTAGACAGGGAGTTTAAAACTAAACGAGGTAAGGGGAGGACTCAGAACACGACTAACTTAAATGTATACTACGCGAACAGTAGAAGTATGAGAAACAAAAGAAATGATATTAGGGCCTTGGTATGTACCGAAAAAATCAATATAATAGCATTCACTGAAACAGGGATCAACCTAGACACACGTGAGTTACCGGTCGAATACCAAATTGCGGGTTACAAACTGTTCCATACCGATAGGCAGACCAGGAAAGGAGGCGGAGTAGCAATCTATGTTAGGGATAATCTGAAGTGTGAAATAGATAAGGAAATAAAAACTGAGCGGAATACAGAAACAATTTGGATAGAATTAATCGACGGTAGGAAAAAATTAATCACAGGAGTAATATATAGACCTCCCAATCTTGATAGAGTCAATGAGCGACTTATCTGGGATGAAATGCGCAGGGCTTCCATACACAACAAAGTCTGTATAGTAGGCGACTTTAACATTGGCCAAATAGATTGGACTGACCTTACAGGTAACTCAGAATCAGAGGATTTTTACGAGATGATCCAGGACTGTTTTCTAAGTCAACATATAACCGAACCCACCCGGGGTAATAATATACTTGATTTATTTCTGTCAAACAGAGAAAACCTCATTAGCAATGTCGAGGTAGGGAACGAACTTGCAAACAGCGATCACAAAGAAATTAGATTCCAGTTAGATTTTCAGGGCAGACGTAAGGAAAATTCCACTAAAGTACCAGATTTCAGAAGGGCAAACTTTGACAGTTTAAAGAGGCAGCTGAGAGAGGGGGTGTCGCGCTTGGCCGTGAACCTGACAGATGACACGGACCTGATAACGAGATCTGAGATTGCCGAGTTCCACGACAATTTAAATAGTGAGTTACTTAATGTACAAAGGCAGAACATACCATCCAAAAAACTCGGATCAGACAACAATGACCCTAAATGGATAAATAATTATTTAAAGAACATCATTGGCCAAAGGAAGGCTATAGGTACAAGGATAAATCGTGGCGAAATTCACCTCCGGGATTATTATAGGGTATTGGCGAGTAGGGTTAAAACCGAGATAAGGAAATCCAAGAGGAATAATGAGGTAAGGATAGCAAGGGAGGCGAAGACAAACCCCAAAGGATTCTACCAAATGTATCAAACTAAAACACGAGAAAAGATTGGACCAATACGGTCAGACACCGGCGAGCTCACTGATAAGGACAGAGAAATGAGCAATAATTTGAATAAATATTTTTCAACAGTTTTCACCACCGAAAATTTAAACATGATACCCGGGGCACCGACTTTATTCAGAGATAGTGAAGAAAACAAATTAAGCGAGATAGTAGTGACTAGTAACGATGTTAGTAAGCAAATAGACAAACTAAAGCCTAATAAGTCACCTGGTGCCGATGAGATATTTGCCAGAGTATTAAAGGAATGTAAGGAAGAGCTTAGTATGCCCTTAGCAAAGTTGTTTAACATGTCCTTAAAAACAGGTGTAGTACCAGAATCCTGGAGGATAGCGAATGTAATACCGATTTTCATGAAGGGGGACAGATCACTATCCTTTAACTACCGCCCAATCAGTGTAACATCAATAGTAGGCAAATTACTGGAAGCAATCATTTCAACTCTATTCGAAATCACCTGGAGAAGCACCGATTGATCAATGATTCCCAGCATGGCTTCACAAGCGGATGTTCATGTCTAACTAATCTATTAACAATCTTTTCATCAGTTTTCGAATCGGTGGACGAGGGGCACAATTATGATGTGGTATATCTCGACTTTAGCAAAGCCTTCGACAGAATCCCCCACGAAAGACTAATTAGAAAGGTAGAAGCACATTGCATCAAAGGTAATATCCTTAAATGGATTAGGGCATGGTTACAGGACCGGAAACAGAGAGTGAGCATTAATGGCACTAAGTCCCATTGGAGCAACGTCACAAGTGAGTTCCCCAAGGCTCAGTACTTGGACCATTATTATTTATTATATACATAAACGACATAGATATCGGCATAGACAGCAACATAAGCAAATTTACTGATGACACTAAAATAGGACGTGTTATTAAATCTGACGAGGACTCTACAAAACTACAGGAAGATCTAAACAAATTTTTCGAATGGTCTGAAAAATGGCAGATGAAATTCAACGTGGACAAATGTAAAGTACTCAGTATAGGAGTTGTAAACAAGACTAGCGAGGTCATCCTAAAACTGTATCCTGCTCTTGTGAGACCACACCTGGATTACGCAGTTCAGTTCTGGTCACCGTATTACAGAATGGATATAGAATCCTTGGAAAGAATTCAGAGGAGAATGACAAGACTAATCCCGGGCATTAGGAACCTTGAGTATAGAGACAGGTTAAAGCATCTTAATTTGCACTCCCTCGAGAGACGTAGAGCGAGGGGCGACCTGATAGAGGTGTATAAGTGGAAGGCAGGGCTAATCAAAGGGGACATTACAAAGGTACTCAAACTATCCAACCAGGAGCGAACTCGTAACAATGGTTTTAAATTAGACAAATTTAGATTTAGGCGTGAAATAGGTAAACACTGGTTTGGAAACAGAGTAGTGGATGTATGGAACAAGTTTCCAAATATCATCATTAACTCGAATACGCTGAATAGCTTCAAACATAGGTTGGATGCTTATATGAGCAATAGGGGTTGGGTGTAAACGGGACTGCCCAGTATGGGCCAATAGGCCCGCTGCAGTTTCCTCCATTCTTATGTTCGTATGTTCTTATTACAATTTCAATATCCAGGAACAGTGCGGTCGTACAGTCACACACAAGAGTCCTGTCGCCTCTCCTATTGAACCACGAATCCCGAGATTCAAACTCGTGAATCCGATGCATTGGTTGACAGAATAATGCATCAGTGTCTTCTGTTTCGGGTTCACAAACCTGAATCTCGGGGTTCGTAGAACAGCTTGAAAGGTGACAGGACTTATGTGGGTGACTGACTGTGTAAATGAAACGAATCCCCCGCTGTTATAGAATTAGATAAGATGCAGTTAACACCTTACAGCTTTTCGTGGTATGGTTTTTGTTGTTATAATGTTTTTACTGGGCATCAACAACTAAGGTCTTTATGCAAAACGCTGTTGCACTGTTGAGTTTTCAATGAGAATTATATAATTAGAGGAATAATGTTCATGTTATCTCAGCAAATTTCTGCAACAGTGACGGGAAAAGACGAATGAAAACCTGAAGGACAGAAAACATGACAGATTTTCTTAAACAGATTTAAGTGACGATCAACACTATAGGTCTCTTTCGCATTTTTCCCCACACTATAATATGACTTTCTTTGTTATATCCATGTACAGACAAGGGAGAAGAAGAGGAACTGACTATCACTGAAGAACTTGTCTGTCGCACCAAAACCTCGAAGACGAATAACTTTCATCCTTTGACAAGTTGGAAAGAGGATAAAATAACTCAGGTAATAATCATATAAAGCTGCACACCTGATTTCATATCGATCCTTGAAACCTTCCTCAAGTTAATGAACGGAAATGAATCTTCTACGGAAGGAAGGGTTGGCGGACAGAAGGGGGCAACTCTGTACACCCTCGCATTATGCTGTGGCGGGGTAAAAAATGGCGAGCTTAAGCAACATGTGATCACGTTATTCGTCTGGAGGAGGAAGAATGAAGGAGAGGAAAGGATGAAGGAGGAAGAAGGGTGAAGGCGTCCGTCAATTTATCTTTACTTCACTAACTTTTATTCTACTACACGGACTTCAAGAACAACTTGGTACACGTGTAGGAAGATTAGGTAAGTTGTTGTGCGTTGTTTCATTGAAATTTCATGAGTTGGGTGCTCCTCCACCAAAGGAATTTTCCTAAGTGGGATTTTCTCCATTTAACGACTTGCGGACACACACACACAGACATGGCACATTACCAGGAGCAAATTATCTCACAATTTTGACTGTTACGGAAGCAAGTAATTTATTACAACAGCATAGGCATTGCCAACACAGCACTGTCCACGACGGGTAACTACTAAACTATTCAGGCTCGACTTCTGCAAATTGCCTGCTGGAACTTTGCTAACTATCTTTTACGATGGTTACTGTATATTTAACGTGTTGTCCGTGAGGTGTCGTCATGCCGCGACCATTGTATGCCAACTACTTGTTAATAATACATTAGGAAACAAATTTAAAAAAATCCCTCACATGGTTCAGAGAAGCTTTCTTTTGGTAGTTTTGAGGTGATGATTTTAAATCTGGCAATAAAAATTCTCTAGCACGTATAGTTTATTTGTTATTCAAAAAACAAAATCTTACAAACACAAAAACTGAAAAATAATACTTTTCCTGTTATTCCTGTTACTTGTTTTCACGTCATCACACTAAAATACAATAAAGATTGAAACAGCCTTAAGAAGACACAAAAAGTATTAAATTAGCCACTGTATTGGCATTTGTTATTTTATTTCATCCTTTTATGTGTTGTATTGTCCTCCGATTGTAAAGACCAGCAATAGTCCCCCATCATGGCAGGATCCCATCTACCCTGGTACCTTTCCTCCGTACGTCTAATGTCCTGATGAAATCGCTGTCCCTGTTCTTCACTAACCGCCCCAGATTCTCAGGAAAAAAGTCCAAGTGCGAGTGTAGGAGGCGGACTTTCAGGGACATCCTGCATCGTAAGTTTTTTTTAGCTTTTTAAGAGCTCCTCTACAAATTGGCAATAGTTTTCTTCCTTCTTGTTTCTAAGAATTCCCTTGACTACAGATGTGAAGGATTTACATGCAGCTAGCTCATTTTCATTGTTTTTTTTTTCAAAGTCGTCATCACGAAGTAGCTTTCTTATCTGTGGGCCAACAAAGATACCCTCTTTGACTTTAACATCACTGAGCTGTGGGAATTTTCCCCTCAAGTACACGAATCCATCACCTTGTTTGTCCTTAGCCTTCACAAAATTCTTCATTAGTCCCCGCTTGATTTGTAAAGGAGGTAGAAGTACACCGTTTGGATCTACCAAGGGAGTATAATTAACGTTGTTTTTTTCTGAACAAACTTTTCTCTCTTTGGCCAGTCCTTTGTGTTGTTGTGTTTTTCTGTTGCCCTGCCGTCCCATAAACACAGAAAACAGCAATATTTCGTGAATCCTCCTTCAAGGCCGAGTAGAATGGCTATAACACTGCGTCAACACGTCACGACACAGTGATGGTGTCGCCCTATATGATGATATCAAGTACAACACTTCTGGAAGAGATGATTTAAAGGTTCAGGAGGAGTACGTGGAGAGTGTTTTCATTGAATTACGTAACGACACACGAAATATCCTTGTAGGAGTAATCTACAGAAGACCCCACACTAATATAAGGAAGTTTTCTTGATAAATTTTCGGAGCTTATCACTATCATAAGTTCAGAGAGGAAACATTGCTACATTACAGGAGATTTCAACTTTGATCTATTAAAATCAGAAACCGACACCTCAGTATTAGACCTTCTTGCTACTTGTCATTCTAAACTCTTCTTCAAAACTATAACCAAACCCACTAGAGTAACTGCCACCTCTGCCACTGTGATAGATCATATCTGGACTAACAACACTCCTAACAATCTTGCAAGCGGAATAATTTATAACAATATCTCAGCACAATTCCCAGTTTTTGCAATGTATAAAACAGCCACAAGACCTGAAAAGTCTCGTAGAGTCTCAATACAATACAGAGACTACTGCACCGACAACATGCTTCTTTTTTAAAACAACCTAATGAATGCTAACTGGGATCTTGTCTATGCCTCCGACAACCCTAACGTGAACAGCTGCAACTTCTCTTGCATCTTCAATGCTTTCTTTGATAAATGCTTCCCTCTGAAGACTAAGTTAGTGAAAAGTGGATCCATTTCCAAACCTTATATCACAAGCGAAATTAAGATAATGATAAAAGAAAAACACAAACTCCAAAGGAAATTTGCAAAAAGACCCATAACTTTCGGTGATACTTACAAAAGTATGAGAAATAGAGTAACTCAAGCAGTTAGAAATGCAAGACGTAGCTATTATACAAATAAGCTCCAGTCAGCATCAGGCGAGTGTAAGAAAACCTAGAAAGTCATAAATTCTATTCAGAAGAAGAACATTCAGCCTTCAGCCCCCCACTCAGCATTTATGATACATGATTCAGTTGTAACGGAACCTTCCCCCATTGCCAACCACATCAATGAATATTTTATTAAGGTTGGCAAAAATCTTGCAGAGAGCATCCCTGATCACCATGAGGAATTTAGAGCCTATCTGCAAAAAAGACATCAAAATGCGCTGTTCTTATCCCCTGTCACAGCAGATGAACTACTGGCCATCATAAAAATGTCTAAAGATGCAGAAGCAGGCGAAGGCAATATACCAATGAGCATCATTAAGAAAGTAGCCCACTTATTACTACCTGTTCTCCTACACATTTGTAACTCCTCCTTCACTAGTGGTGTCTTTCCGGATAAAATTAAAATTGCTAAAGTTCACCCAGCATATAAAAAATCTGAGGACAAAGGTCTTTTCAAGAATTACCGCCCCATATCAGTCTTTCCAGCCTTGAGTAAGATACTGCAAAAGCAAGCATGTAGTAACTAAATTCCATCAGCAATGCCAATAACATCTTTACAGACTGCCAGTTTGGAACTAGAGCTAGAAGGTCGACTGAGAGTGCTTTTCTATCCATTACTAATGACATCTTAAATTCCATTGATGACAGTCAGTTCACAGTCGGTATATTCTTGGACCTCTCTAAAGCCTTCGATACTGTCGACCATACTATCCTCCTTTCAAAGCTTGAACATTACGGCGTTAGGGGCCTGTCCCACAATTGGTTTACCTCATATCTGTCCAACAGGATGCAGTATGTCTGCTATAATAATCACCAATCTGATTCCTCGCCAACCTTGTATGGCGTCTCCCAAGGTTCCAATCTCGGTCCAGTACTGTTTTTGTTGTACATAAACGACATAGTCCACGCCAGCACACTCATAAAATACAACTTTTTTGCAGACGATAGTAATCTCTATGCTAGCAACTCAGACCTCCATTCCTTGAAGAGAACTATGAACACTGAATTGACTAATGTCAGGACCTAGGTAATACGTAATATACTGACCTTAAACCTTGAAAAAAACCCACTACACGATCTTTCACAGAAGGAAAAACTTACCCCCAGACTTGGACCCCCTGTACCTTGGTAATACAGTCCTCAAACGCGAACAAAATACTAAATTCCTTGGAGTTATTGTTGATGAGAAACTTAACTGGAGAAACCACATACAAGCCATTCACAGTAAAATAAAAAAACAGTGAGGTATTATGTATCACACTCGACAGTCACTCACTCTAACAGCAATGAAAAAAATCTATCATGATCCTGTTTACCAACACCTGATGCACTGTCACACACTATGGGGGGGGGGGGCTCTGGCTCTTCAAAAACACAATCTCTGGTTACTGCACAGAAGAGAGTTGTACGGAAAATGACCTGCTTGAAAAAAACAGATCACACAAACGAAAACTTTGCTATATTGAAAATGTTAAAATTCGAAGATTTTAACACCTACTGCTGTGCCCTCCTTGTTTACAAATCTATCAATCACTTGCTTGACAATAATTATTTCCAGTTCCGGAATAATCAGATATACAACTTAAGGCACCCAGAGCTACTAAGACCACCCCCTCCAATCCGCTCCTCTCAATCCCACACCTCCATAAAATATCATGGTGTGAAGGGGTGGAACAACTTTCCCCCACCCATCCGAGCAAAGACTACGCTCCATTCCTTTAAATCATCTCTTAAAAAATATATTTTTTCTAAGTATTAATATATCTTGTAACACATAATATATTTACAGTACCTGATTATTTTGTATCATCAAAACCGTTTTATCGGAAATTTTCATGTAAATAGATAAGTAATTACCATTGCAATAAACATAATTGCCAACTAGACATAATCCTGACAGCTCTGACCTCTTGTTCAAACTTATTACTGTACAACCCATGTTGTACTGCTCCCCCATTATACTTATGTTTTTCTATTCCATTGTAATTTATGGATATATAAATAAAAAACAAAATAATAATAATAATAAATGAATAAAATAAATAAATATTGAAGTGACAACCGTGGTAACATTATGAGATGTTCTTATTACCACCATGCAATTGTACTATTCCAAATGATACTAAATGTTACATAATACTTCCTTGAGATAAATATATAGTACATATCAGGTGCCTAAAAGAGAGCTCAGGTTCTCAACTGGCTCAGCCATGTTAATATTGTTATTATTATCCACTCTGTATCTGTGTTTTTCTGGCTAAATAAACTGTTTCAATTCAAGTACGTATCGTATATCCCTCCACTACATGTGCACATGTATTATAAAAAATTTACGTGTCTGACATTTTGTTTTGCCATATTTTAAATCAGCACCCCAAAATTAATAAAATGCAGCATATTTGATCCATGTTATCGAACCCTTGTCAACTAGTGTACTAGACTGGTTGATGGCTGGAAGTTTCTATCTGTCTATCTGCCTGTCTTTTCCTGTCTGCCTTTAACTTTTCTTACCGCTCTTTCCTTTTCTCTCTCACCTGTATTTATCTCTTCCCCTGCTGTTTTTTCACCTGCTTTTCTTTTTCTTTATCTCCTTCTCTTTCACATCTTCTCATATTGAATTCACTGGTTTGTTGGATTCTCCCCTCCTCTTACGTCACTGCCATCGTCCATCACCTTCCCTTACCTCATCATCTCTTCCCCTCATATGAATTATCTTCCGCTATCTTACCATCTTTACCCCTTATCATCCTACCACCCCTAAATTTGCACCTAATTCTTTCCATCATCCTATCATCCGTCACCTACAAGTACTCCATCAACACACACTCACAATTACGCCATCATCATCATTCCATGATGTCACCACCCTGATCAGCCCTTCATTCATCCCCTCACATTGTTACTCCCCCCGTCGACCTCCTCACCCCATTACCTCATTTATTACCTTCTCACCTCCCATAACATAAATAACCTCCATCCACAAAACACCAACCATGGCCAAGCAGAAGTATCTTATTCATCAGTGTAAGTTGATTGTTTTCGAAGCGTGGGGTGGAGGCCTGGAGGGGTCATTAGACGCTTGACCGGACGTATAACTGCATTTTGAAGTTGCATATATAGGGGTAAGTGAATCTGAACAGAAGGACACACACACGCACACAAACACACACACACTTACACACAGACATTGAATTGAATTGAATTGAAACAGTTTATTTAGCCAGAAAAACACAGATACAGAGTGGATAATAATAACAATATTAACATAGCTGAGCCAGTTGGAAACCTGAGCTCTCTTTTAGGCACCTGATATATACTATACATTTATGTCAAGGAAGTATTATGTAACATCTAGTAACATCTGGAATAGTACAATAGCATGGTGGTAATAAGAACATCTCATAATGTTTCCACGATTATCACTGCAACATTTATTTATTTTATTTATTTTTATTTTTTTTAGTTAATTTTTTTAATTATTAGTATGTACATAAATTACAGTGGAATTGAAAAACGTAATTATAATGGAGGAGCAGTACAACATGGGTTGTACAGTATTAAGGTTGAACAAGAGGACAGAGCTGTCAGGATTATGTCTAGTTGGCAGTTATGTTTATTGCAATGATAATTTCTTATCTATTTACATGATAATTTCCTATAAAACGGTTTTGATGGCACAATAAAGGCAGGTACTGTAAATATAGTTGGTATTACAAGAAATATTAATACTTAGACAACAGACATTTCTTAAGAGATGATTTAAAGAAAGGGAGCGTAGTCTTTGCTCCATACACATACACAAGCAATTATGATGTCTCTGTAACCCGTGTATATATATATATATATATATATATATATATATATATATATATATATATATATGCTGATAACTACAAGGAAACAAGAAAACACGAAGTTCCCAAGCCCTTTCGTGTAATTCACATCTTCATGGGTTTTCAGCATATAGTTGGATCACGCACACCTACAGTGATTAACTTGCGTGTATATATATATATATATATATATATATATATATATATATATATATATGTATATATATAATCAACGACCTCACCAGCAAGGAATCGAACCCTCGACCTACTGGGTGTGACTAGGGAACGCTTACCGGCTAGGCCACAAGGACACTAAAAGCAGTTCTAGACTCTGTTATGTTTCACACAAAGCCTGTTCATCGAGCTGATTCCTTGCTGGTTACCGAAAAAACGCGTGTTATATGGACTAAAAATGAAGTATATATATATATATATATATATATATATATATATATATATATATATATATATATATATATATATATATATATATATATATATATATATATATATATGTGTGTGTGTGTGTGTGTGTGTGTGTAATAATAATAATAATAATAATAATTTACGGTTTATTGAAAAAGTTCTGAGCCCGAAGGCTGAAAATATTCATTATACCTAAATGACTTATCACATACGTTGGCATTGGTGGTTTAATAAAAGCCTTCATTAGAGAAAGGTAAAGGAACATACAGTGAACCTACAGATCAATGTAGGTGTTGAACAGCAAACACATAGTGTAGTAGTTCCCTCACAGATGGTGTTATGAGGGACCTGAAGGTGTAGTAATTCCCCCACAGATGGCGTTATGAGGGACCTCACGTGGTGTAGTAACTCCCTCACAGATGACGTTATGAGGGGCCTGACGTTGGTGAAGTAATTCCCTCTCAGATGGTGTTATGAGGGACCTGAATTGGTGTAGTAATTCCCTCACAGATGGTGTTATATGAGTGGGGTGTGGTCCCAGGCCTACCTATCGTAGACGGATTAACACATCGCTGGTTGTTGTTGGGTCTCACGGGCAGTTATCACTGGGTACCTGGGACCTCACTGTGTGAAGGTTAACTTGAGTATGACTCAGCTGTTACTGTTGAGTTGTTCTCACTGACTTAAGCACTGTTCACTTCTGTTTACCTCTGTTCAACACTGATTCCATTCCTTTCCTAAATGAAACTGTATCTTCTGGCGAGAACTTGTTGATATTCCTGTGGGGAGGATTAATTAGTTTAACAAATTTATTGGCAAAGCTTGTAGTACAGTTTGCCTATTCTGAGTAATTCAGTGAGGTCTTGACACTGAGGGTGGTATCACTTCTCACTGCCATGCAGGACAGAGGTTCATACACAAAGAAATACATCATATTCATTAACAGCTATATATGTATAGAGGTCAGATTCATGTGGGTAATGTCACTGTTCACTGCCATGCAGGACAGAGGTTCGTACACAAAGAGATGCATCATTTTCATTAACAGTACATATGCTAGGGACCTTTATGCTAGGGATGGGGTGCACCTTTCTCGGGAGGGGGTGGCAACCCTGGCTGGGTCTCTAGAGGGGGCAGTTCAAAAGATATCGAAGTCTTTAAACTGCTAGGGAAGCATAGGAGCACGGGGGTGGAGGAGACTGCAGTGGTAGCGGGTAAACCAAGTGAAAGATTACAGGGAAATAGTGTTAGGAACGATGACAAAATTAAATTAGACAGGGAATTTAAACCTAAACGCGGTAAAGGGAGGACTCAGAACACGACTAACTTAAATGTCTACTACTCCAACAGTAGAAGCATGAGAAACAAAATAGATGATATTAGGGCCTTGGTATGTACCGAAAAAATCGATATAATAGCATTCACTGAAACATGGATCAACCAAGACTCACGTGAGTTACCTGTCGAATACCAAATTGCGGATTACAAATTGTTCCATACTGATAGGCCTTCCAGGAAAGGAGGCGGAGTCGCCATCTATGTCAGGGATAATCTGAAGTGCGAAATAAATAAGGAAATAAAACTGAGCGGAATACAGAAACAATTTGGATAGAATTAATCGACGGAAGGGAAAAATTAATCACAGGAGTAATATATAGACCTCCCAAACTTGATTGACTTAATGAGCGACTTATCTGGGACGAAATGCGCAGGGCTTCCATACACAACAAAGTCTGTATTGTAGGCGATTTTAACCTTGGCCAAATAGATTGGACTGACCTTACGGGTAACTCAGTATCAGAGGAATTCCTCGAAACGATCCAGGATTGTTTCCTAAGTCAACATATAACCGAACCCACCCGGGGTAATAATATACTCGATTTGGTTCTGTTGAACAGAGAAAACCTCATTAGCAATGTCGAGGTAGGGAACGAACTTGCTAACAGCGATCACAAAGAAATTAGATTCCACTTAGATTTCCAGGTCAGACGTAAAGGGAATTCCATTAAAGTCCCAGATTTCAGAAGGGCAAACTTTGATAGTTTAAAGAGGCAGCTGAGAGAGGGGGTGTCTCGCTTGGATGTGAACCAAGATGACACCGACCTGATAACGAGATCTGAGTTTGCCGAGTCCCACGACAATTTAAATAATGAGTTACTTAATGCACAAAGGCAGAACATACCATACAAAAAACTCAGATTAGACAACAATGACCCTAAATGGATAAATAATTATTTAAAGAACATTATTGGCCAAAGGAAGGCTATAGGTAGAAGGATAAATCGTGGCGAATTTTACCTCCGGGAGTATTATAAGATATTGACCGGTAGGGTTAGGACCGAGATAAGAAAAGCCAAGAGGAACTATGAACTGAAGGTGGCAGGGGAGGCGAAAACAAACCCCAAAGGATTCTACCAAATGCATCAAACTAAAACACGAGATAATATTGGGCCAATAAGTTCAAATACCGGCGAGCTAATTGATAACGACGGAGAAATGAGCAATAATCTGAATAAATATTTCTCAACAGTTTTCACCACCGAAAATTTAAACATTATACCCGAGGCACCGACTCTATTCAGAAATAGTGAAGAAAACAAATTAAGCGAGACAGTAGTGACTAGTAACGATGTTAGTAAGCAAATAGACAAACTAAAGCCTAATAAGTCAACCGGGTCCCGATGAGATATTTACCAGAGTATTAAAGGAATGTAAGGAAGAGCTTAGTATGCCCTTAGCAAAGTTGTTTAACATGTCCTTAAAAACAGGTGTACTACCAGAATACTGGAGGATAGCAAATGTAATACCGATTTTCAAGAAGGGGGACAGATCACTATCCTCTAACTACCGCCCAATCAGTCTAACATCAATAGAAGGCAAATTACTGGAAACAATCATTTCAAACTCTATTCGAAATCACCTGGCGAAGCACAGATTGATCAATGATTCCCAGCACGGCTTCACAAGCGGACGTTCATGTCTAACTAATCTATTAACATTCTTTTCATCAGTTTTCGAAACGGTGGACGAGGGGCACAATTATGATGTGGTATATCTCGACTTTAGCAAAGCCTTCGACAGAGTCCCCCACGAAAGACTAATTAAAAAGGTAGAAGCACATGGCATCAAAGGTAGTATCCTTAAATGGATTAGGGCGTGGTTACAGGACAGGAAACAGCGAGTGAGCATAAACGGCACTAAATGGCATTGGAGCAACGACACTAGTGGAGTTCCCCAAGGCTAAGTACTTGGACCATTATTATTTATTATATACATAAACGACATAGATATGGGAATAGACAGCAACATAAGTAAATTTGCTGGTGACACTAAAATAGGAAGTGTAATTAAATCTGACGAGGACTCTACAAAACTACAGGAAGATCTAAACAAATTTTTCGAATTGTAGATAAAATGGCAGATGAAATTCAATGTAGACAAATGTAAAGTACTCAGTATAGGCGATGTAAACGGAAACCAGTTACCAGATGAACAACGATGCCATTGTGGAATCCAACTGCGAGAGAGATTTAGGAGTAATGATAAGTAGGAATCTTAAGCCAAGTAAACAATGTGTTTTTGCTCGTAACAAGGCTAATAAAGTACTTGGGTTCATACAAAAGAGTGTTAGTTACAAGACTAGCGAGGTCATCTTGAAATTATATCTAGCTCTTGTGAGACCTCACCTGGATTATGCAGTTCAGTTCTGGTCACCGTATTAAAGAATGGATATACAATCATTGGAAAGAATCCAGAGGAGAATGACAAGACTAATCCCGGGCATGAGGAACCTCGAATACAGAGACAGGTTAAAGCATCTTAATTTGCACTCCCTCGAGAGACGTAGAGTGAGGGGCGACATGATAGAGGTGTATAAATGGAAGTCAGGGTTAAACAAAGTGGACATTACAAAGGTACTCAAACTATCCAACCAGGAGCGAACCAGTAACAATGGTTTTAAACTAGACAAATTTAGATTTCGGCGTGAAATTGGTAAACACTGGTTTGGAAACAGAGTAGTGGATGAGTGGAACAAGTTACCAAATATCATCATTAACTAGAATACTCTGAATAGCTTCAAACATAGGTTGGATGCTTATATGAGCAATAGGAGTTGGGTATAAACGGGACTGCCCAGTATAGGTCAATAGGCCTGCTGCAGTTTCCTCCATTCTTATGTTCTTGTATACATATACATACACACACATATACATACATATACACACATATATATATATATATATATATATATATATATATATATATATATATATATATATATATATATATATATATATTTCATGTAGATCCACAATGAAAACATGGATAAGATAAATCTTGATAAAATCACATGGGAAAAGGGAAACAACGGAGCGCCTTAGCTTTCGTCTTTATTCAAGACATCTTCAGAGGCAACTGGATTACATGGACAGAGAGAGGCTTAAATATACAGGGTGACCTTAAAAACATGATGTTACAGCCACAGTAAGATAAGCTAGAAGAGAAAGAGAGGGATAACCATAATAAGATAAACTAGGCGAGAGAGAGAGAGAGGGGGGGTGAGATAAGAGATATAGTGTTGACAACGAATTTGCTGACCAATCTGCTGAGGTGTTTCAATACGAAAACATATGGCCCTCGCCTCCGGGCTGAGATTGCCCTCGAGGGTAGTCTACTGATTTCTACAGGACAGACAACACGTTGGTTCAGACCACTAGACCCTAAAACGTGAGTGATCGTGAAGTATTAGAATCTGCTAAGAAACTCTAAATAACTTTAATAAGTATATTTGTGTACTGCAATTTGATCATATTATACCAATTGTCTCCTGTATCAATAGTTATAACATGCGAGTTATATTTAAGATGTTAACAGGCTATGTACTGTATATTGATTGTATTTCATAATATGTGTCCTAAGATAACAGCATTTGTTATATGAGAAATGTTCTTTAACAGGTTTTGACCGAATTATATGGTACGCGTCAACGTTGAGGGTTTATTTCTCCAGCAACAAACCAATAACGCTCCTATGAGCGTTAACAATATTCATTGACACTATATGTAGGTCAGATTCATGTGGATAATGCCACTGTTCACTGCCATGCAGGACAGAGGTTCGTACACAAAGAAGGAAATACATCATATTCATTACATAAGAACATAAGAACATAAGAAAGTGGGATACTGCAGGAGGCCATTGGCCCATACAGGGCAGTCCCTAGCGTCCTTCTGATCCTACTATAGCACTCGGTAGCCTATTCCACATATCCACAACTCTATTACTAAAGCAGTGTTTACCATATCCTTTCTGAATCGGAATTTATCTAATTTAAAGCCATTTGTTCTAGTTATTTCGTTATTACTGAGCTCAGAACATCTTCCATTTTACCTTTGTTAATCCCACTTACCCACTTGTACACCTCTATCATATCTCCCCTAACTCTACGCCTCTCTAATGAATGTAAGCCTAAGCTTTTCAGTCTTTCTTCATATGGAAGGTTTCTAATTTTATGGATCATTTTTGTCATTCTTCTTTGTACTCTCTCCAAAGAATCTATGTCCATTCTATAATAAGGACACCAGAACTGAACCGCATAATCCATGTGTGGTCTCACTAATGCTAGGTAAAGTTTCAAGATAACGTCAGTGAAAGTTCTGTTACTACAGATCTAGATATGAACCCAAGAACTTGTTTGCCTTGCTGCTAACGCTAATACATTAGCTTAGATTTCAAGTCGTTGCTAACAACACCTAGATCTTTTCACAAATTGAGTTTATTTCCGTTACCTAGTTTATACTTTTAACGTTTGTATTCGTCTTCCTATCTGTATACTCTGCATTTATCAGGTATTAAAATTCATTTGCCAGTCTACTGACCACTATGTAAGGTATTCAGATTCTTGAAGGTGTTCAAAGTCACTGGTTCGAATTTACTCTATTTTGGTATCATCTGCAAATTTACTAATCCTACTAGTTATGCCCAAATCAAGATCATTAATGAATATAACAAACAGCAGAGGGCCTTAATACAGATCCTCAGAACTCCGCGCTTGACCGCATTCCCCAGTCTGACTTTAATCCATTTATGCTGACCTTTGTTTCCTACCAGTTAACCATGACCTAATCCATTTAATACTGATCCACCTATTCCATGTGTGCTTCTACCTCCCTATCAATCTCTCATGAGGACTCCTTATCGAATGTTTACTGAAATTCAATAAATTATATCATATGACTTATCATTATCTACCTTCTTCAAATACTTCTGGAGAAAAAGCTAAGCAAATTTCAGGAGACAAGAACGCCCTGCGAAGCTGTGCTGAGAAGAATGAATTAAGTTGAATGTTTCAAGGTGGCTTTGATTTTTGTAGCAATAATTGACTCTAGCAACTTGCCTATGATTGACGTGAGACCAATGACGGTAATTTGATGCTATTGATTTATCACCCTTTTGAAAATCGGAACTACATTTGCAAGTTTCCGCTTTCTGGCACTAGGCCCGATTCTAATGACTTATTAAATAAAACTGCTATCACGGATTACTCAACTCATCTCTACATTCTTACATTCTAGCATATACCTCGCTCCGACCAGGCGATTTATGAGGCTTCAGTTTGTTAATTACTTTAAGCACATCGTTACTAGTAATATTGATATTCATCAACATATTTTCTATAATTGTCGTTATATATACCTTGCGAACTTCTGAAACTGTGCTAGGTTTTCATTTGTGAATACGGAGCGAAAATGACTATTTAATGGACTACACATTTCTTAACTCATCATCAGTCATTTCTCCTGTCCTAGTTTAAGGGGACCTATTGTATCTCTAACCTTTGGATTTATACAGTTGATAAACAGCTTTTGGGGTTATTTTTCGATTCGTTTGCTATCTTGATTTCATAATTCCTCTTTTTGCTTTCCCCATTCCCTGTTTTTTACCTGTCTTGTTAGGTTCTGATAGCAACCAAGTAAGATTTTCGCCTTTCTTAACTTTTCTATATACTCCTTTCTTTTCCCCAGAAGATCTTTTAAGAGTTCGTTTGTCATCCATTTTTTGCTGGTTCCTGCATCGATCTGAATTTTCTTTTAGGATGTGTTTATTTTGGGTATTATTGATTGTCGCAATAAATTGTTCATAAGTAGCTGCTAAATTAAATTCGGGTTATCCTGCCCTAAGTTGACAGTTTCCGGAGGTGTGTGGGGATTAATCTTTGACCATAGGGTTATCCTTAGGTCTTCCTTTCTGCTACCTGTAATTAGCCTTCCCTTCACAAATCCGGGATCAAGACCGAATTTTCCTTCTTCCTGCCATCCCATATTATGTTAAAATATATGGCTTTATGATCACTGTTTCCTAGTTCGTCTCCAATCCCAAAGTTAGCAGTATATATAGGTCAGTGGTTCACATACATTGGAGTCATATTCTAATTGAAGACTAATCATTGTGAGTTAGCAAATTTGGGATAAACAGCAAAAATGTCCTCAAGCACCCCTGATTCAATGTAGTAGGGGTTCGGGGAGGAGTTGGTAAGGTCAACTTAACAGTTGACCTGGCTGCTCTCAGAGGAGCACCAGGTACGTCTTGACCCTTCGGTGGTCAAGGATGAAATTTTGTGTGTGTGTGTGTTGACCTTTTTAATGATATACGGAACTTGTATTGCAGAACCCAGGAATCTGCAGGACCTTGGGTCACCTTTATCTTAACTGCGCCTTCTGTTGGCGGGTTAATGGAGCGAGACTATGGAAGAGTTAGATATCAGTACGAGCTTGCCTATTTATTTTGTCTTTAATGGTTATGACTCGGGAAAATTTACAGTAATAGAGCAACACTTTTGAAAGCAAAACATAATACAGAGTGAGGTGCAGTGATCAAAAGGAGAGAAAATAAATACAAAAAATTTCCGAGTAATTTATTCAAGCATTCTGTGTTTCGTGTTTGAATACTGTATAAACTTTCGTATGACAACATTGTATTTTGTGGTTCGTGTAAACACAGAAGACTAAGATCAACGTAATTCTGTGAATAAATAAATAAACTTAAACTCTTACACTTTTCTTTCCATACATTTGTTCTCTAATTTGCGCGTGAATATCAAATGAATATTATTTTGTTCATAAATGTATGCAGAGTCTTATAATGAAGAACGAAACCGTAATTGACAGAACAGGTTTTTTTTATCACGACAGTTTCGGAATAATCTATCAACATCTCCAGTCAAACATAAAACAAACCATACAAGACACAAGAGTTCATTTGTACAGTTATATATAAAATTTTTGCAAAGCATCAGTAAACAAAAAATTTAATTATATATATATATATATATATATATATATATATATTGATAAAATCACACGGAAAAGGAAACAACGGGGCACCTTAAGCTTTCGTCTTTATTCAAACATCTTCAACTGAAGGTGTGAATAAGCAAATATCCACGTTTTCATTGTGGATCTACATGAAATATATATATATAGGTGTGTGTGTACCGTGTATTGTGCATGCAAACAAGACTAATAGCTGTATAGCTCTATACTCTATATACTCTTCCGATTGTGGCTTTTAATCTGTGACGCAACAAACATCTTTCGAGCCTCAACAAACAAACTAAAAATTGGAATTAACAAAATTTTTAAAACCATACCTTACAAAGACCATTAATATGTCTATATATATATATATATATATATATATATATATATATATATATATATATATATATATATATATATATATATATATATATATATATATATATAAAGGGAAATGGAAACAACGGAGCACCTTAGCTTTCGTCTTTATTCAAGACATCTTCAGAGGCAACTGGACTACATGGACAAGAGGAAGCTAAATATACAGGGTGACCTTAAAAACATTGATGACTAAGCGATTTTATGGCAACGACTACATATATATATCTTGATAAAATCACACGGGGAAATGGAAACAATGGAGCACTCTTAGCTTTTCGTTGCTCCTTATTCAAGACATCTTTCAGAGGCAACTGGACTACATGGACAGAGAGAGGCTTAAATATACAGGGTGACCTTAAAAATACGATGACTGGCAAACGATTTTATGGCAACGACTACCGTACTGTCGCGACGGAGCGTACACTTGTCTCGTGAGGGGTAAAGACGTGGTCTACATCCCTGGAGCGTGAAATTGTCACCCGAAGGGGGAAGCTCGCCAGTAGAGAGGGTCAGGAAAAAATGAGTCAAAAAACAAGGAGGTCCTAAGTAGTGAAACAGAAGTAGATAATGCTGAAAATAGAGCTTAGCCTATAATAACAAACATCAAAAGTAATAAATGTAAAAACAGATAGAAACGGAGGAAAATATATTGAGTAGTTTATTATACTAATAGTAGAAGCTCGTGTAACAAAAAATGGACCAGCTCAGGCCATTGTTAGTAAAGAGAACATAGATATAATTGCAATAACGGAAAACATGGATAAATTCAAACAGCAAAGCATTTTTAGCAGAATTTCATATTCCAGGATATAACCTATTTAAATTTGACAGAGAAGGAAGGAGAGGTGGCGGTAGCAGTGTATATCAGGTGTCATTAAAAAGCTGCACAAATCAAACATTAAACAAATAGCGACAATGAAAGTATTTGGGTAGAGATTGGTGAGGGCAGTGAATCCGTAGTCATTGGTGTTATATATAGACCTAATTTGAGTAGGAAATGATGGTAAATTGTTATGGAGGAAATAAAGAAGGCATCTGATAGAAACAATATGTATTCTAGGCGATTTCAACTTTTCAGGCATAGATTGGAAAAATCAACTTAAAGGATAATGAATCTGAAGATTTTCTAGAAGTAGTACAGGATAGTTTTTTTATATCAATTCATAAACTCGCCCACTAGAGGAAATAATATCCTCGATTTAGTTCTCAGTAATAATGAAAAAATCTAGTAAAAGATGTTGGGATTGAGACCTAACTAGGAAAACAGTGATCATAAAGCCATATATTTTTAAATATTAATAAGGGGATGCAGCAGGAAGAAGGTACCCGGCCTGATCCCGGATTTTAGGAAGGCTAATTACGGTAGCATAAGGAGAGAACCTAAGGGATGACCCTATGGTCAAAAGATTAATCCCCCATTAATCTCCGGAACCGTCAACTTAGGACGGGATACAACCCCGAATTTAATTTAGCAGCTACTTATGAACAATTTATTAAGCATAATCAATAATGCCCAAAATAAACACATCCCTAAAAGAAAATTCAGATCGATACGGAACCAACCAAAATGGATGAATACGACTCTTGATCTTCTAGGGAAAAGAAAGGAGTATATAGAAAAGTTAAGAAAGGCGAAAATCACTACTTGGTTACTATCAGAACCTAACAAGACAGGTAAAACAGAAATTAGGAAAGCAAAGAGAAATTATGAAAATCAAGGTAGCAAACGAATCGAAAAATAACTTCTAAAGCTTTTTATCAACTGTATAAATCAAAGGTTAGAGATACAATAGGTCCCCTTAAAACTAGGGACAGGAGAAATGACTTGATGATGAGTTAGAAATGGTAGTACGTTAAATAGTCATTTTTGCCCGTATTCGCCAAAATGAAAAACCTAGCACAGTTTCCAGTTCATAAGGTATATAACGACAGTATAGAAAATATGTTGATGAATATCAATATTACTAGTAACGATAAAAGCTTAAAGTACTAACAAACTGAAGTCTCTGGCAAATCAGTTCTGGTCCAGACGAGGTATATGCTAGAATATTATTAAAAGAATGTAGAGATGAGTTGAGTAATCCATTAGCGTTTTATTTACAAGTCATTAGAATCGGGCCTTATGCCAGAAGCTTGAAACTTGCAAATGTAGTTCCGATTTTCAAAAAAGGGTGATAAATCAATAGCATCAAATTACCGTCCATTAGTCTCACGTCAATCATAGGCAAAGTTGCTAGAGTCAATTACGTTAAGCAAAAACTGTAGCCACCTTTGAAACATTCAACTTAATTCATTCTTTCTCAGCACGGGTTCGTCTAGGACGTTCTTGTCTCTGCCAAAATTTGCTTAGCTTTTTCTCAGAAGTATTTGAAGAGGTAGATAATGATAAGTCATATGATATAATTTATTTAGATTTCAGTAAAGCATTCGATAGAGTCCCTCATGAGAGATTGATAAGGAAGGTAGAAGCACATGGAATAGGTGGATCATTATTAAAATGGATTAGGTCATGGTTAACTGGTAGGAAACAAAGAGTCAGCATAAATGGATTTAAGTCAGACTGGGGTGCGGTCAAAAGCTGAGTTCCCCAGGGATCTGTATTAGCCCTCTGCTGTTTAGAAATATATTCATTAATGATCTTGATTTAGGCATAACTAGTAGGATTGCTAGTAAATTTGCAGATGATACCAAAATGGGGAGAGTGATAAATTCAGACAGTGACTTTGAACACCTTCAAAGACCTAGATATCTTTACATGAGTGGGTCAGTAGACTGGCAAATGAATTTACTACTGATAAATGCAAGGTACTACAGATAGGGAAGACGAATACAAACGTTATATAAACTAGGTAACACTTAATAGAAAACTCAGTTTGTGAAAAAAGATCTAGTGTATTTGTTAGCAACGACTTGGAAACCTAGAAAACAATGTATTAGCATTCGCAACAAGGCAAACAGGATTCTTGGGTTCATATCTAGGTCTGTGAGTAACAGAACTGCTGACGTTATCTTGAAACTTTACCTAGCATTAGTGAGGCCACACATGGAATATGCGGTTCAGTTCTGGTGTCCTTATTATAGAATGGACATAGATTCTTTGGAGAGAGTACAAAGAAGAATGACAAAAATGATCCATAATATTAGAAACCTTCCATATGAAGAAAGACTGAAAAGCTTAGGCTTACATTCATTAGAGAGGCGTAGAGTTAGGGGAGATATGATAGAGGTGTACAAGTGGGTAAGTGGGATAACAAGGGTAAATGGAAGATGTTCTGAAGCTCAGTAATAACGAAATAACTAGGAAACAAATGGCTTTTAAATTAGATAAATTCCGATTCAGAAAGGATATAGGCAAGCACTGGTTTGGTAATAGAGTTGTGGATATGTGGAATAGGCTACCGAGTGCTATAGTAGGATCGGGGACGCTAGGGAGCTTCAAGACGAAGTTGGATAGGCACATGGAAGTGCTGGGATGGGTGTGAAAGGGATCTGCCCTGTATGGGCCAGTCGGCCTCCTGCAGTATCCCACTTTCTTATGTTCTTATGTTCTTATAATGATGTCATCCACTAATCCCCACACCAACACACACGTAGAGGAGCTTAAGAGAAGGGGGTGACGTGACTAATCAGGTCAGGTCAAAAATAAGGGACCCACAAAATAACTATCATACATCTAGATCAAAGGTTTTCAAAGCATTTTTAACCTTGGGCCACTGACAAATAAATTTATGTAACATATTATCAGTTTTGAACTGACCATCACTAAGGTTTATTGATTTTAATTCCTTAATCAAACTGTCTGTATAACTAACAAAGGTATATAGAAAAATGAAGCCTCACTTTGCTGACATCACCATCATTTTTCCTGTTGCTGCAGAAAGATATATGATGCAGAATGAAAGGAATATCCGACTGTCAAGAAAATTTACTGACTTGTTCCCCATTAATAAATTTCAGAAACATCAGACCATATATCATTTTTTTTAGCGGGAGGAGGAGGAGCATTGAAGGTGTTCACGCGCCAAGTCAAGACATGTAATAATAATGATACTCCTGTAAATTACGGAAAGCGAACGTGGCATGAATACCGTTATGAATTACAGCAATAACGAGCCAGAAGAGGTGGGAGGGAAGGGGAGAGAAGGCAGCTGTTTCAAGGAGGTTCAGTTCAAGTTCGGCCCGCAGCTGTAATGTCTTCCTCGTGTGTGTGTCTGGGCGACCTACTGTATGCTCGCACTGAACGCCGGAACCTCCTTATAATCAGTGACAGCACTTCTGCGCTACCGAGGCTCAAATTACCCCTGTAATGACACGAAATAAACAGAGAAGAAGAATACATATATATAGGAATAGAGAGTAGGAATGTAAAGGTAGGAAACTTGGTAGTGTGGCCTGGATGTTATTTGCACAGCGTCACTACGCTTATCTTATCTCGTATGTCAATACACGTATATTACTTCTTAAAGGGACAACTTGTTAAACACCTCTTCGATACAACTATTTATTAATTCACTCAATGACATGGACACATTAATATCACTATTATATCGGGGTACTAACACATTATGCTTTACGTTACTTGACTCTGACTCTCGGACACACCTGAATGAATACACTTCCCACAGTAGGTAACTCACCCTAGGATGTTCTGACAAGACTCACGTGTACCCTGACGTAGGCCCAGTGAGTGCTGGCTGGGCTGCCTCCTATGGGGAAGTCTGCTTAGCTGGTGATGCTGTGGTCTGGTCGGGAGGTCTCCCTCCCGACCTGGGGAGGGGACGTGCGTGACTCTGCTTAGTGAACCGAGAGACGACCCGAACGGGAGAGAGATGACAGCAACCAGAATGATAATCGTAATGGAATATCGAAAGGTAATGCCCGTGGACGGGACTGTAGGGCCTTTATATGGGGTCGGCCCAGCCGGCTTTTGACCTCTAACAATTAACACTAAACTGGTTTGATCTGGATAATTGTGTGCAGGTGTGGTCCTGGCCAGGTGTCTTGGCTAGGTGCGGTTGTAGGTCACCGGCTCACGTCATTAGCGGGCGAGGTCAAGTCCCTTAGGTCGACCTGAGGTGTGTCAACCCGGAATGTGGTGGTACCACGAGGTCTGTAGTGTACTTGCTGTTATATGTGACATAATTCTGGGCTGTAAGCTTTGGTCTGACAATCACTCATTACACCTCCCGCCAAGACCAAAGCTTCATCACAGAGACTGATGCCACATATAGACAGCAACATCACGTGTGGTGTCAAAGATAATCCCTGGCGATAACATAGTCTCACATTTACAAACAACAATCTCATAGGTGTATGTTTTTCTACTGGCGCTAGTTTGATCTGACAAAGCTCACTATACCTCCCGCCAAGATCAAAGCTTCTATGCCAGGAGAAAAAGGAAACATAGCAGGTGAACATAGAATGAAAAAATCCTTCATATGTAGCATAGTGTCCGAGGCAACCTTGCAAATCACATTCTACAAACAACAACAGGTGTTACATTTCCATGTCAAAATAATAATTCATCTCAGTCAGTAATATAGCTACAACATCGTGTTTCATAGTCCAAGACATTGATCAAATGAACTCATAGAAAAAAGTGAGACTAAAAAAAGACATTCTTTGTGGTAAACATCAACAAAATCAGAGAAAATACTTCAGAATACACAAAAAATGTTCCTACTTCACATATTAGGGTATTGATATCTTTTTATTATACATCAACAACATCAGTACATTAGTTGGGTCCGGCAAAGCTCACGTCTTGCATCCAGCTGGTATCTGAAAAATAGGTGATGGCGGCAGCTCAGCAGCTGTAGTCGGTTGGTCCTTCATCATCGACTTTCTTGTGATGTCAGGACAGCACATCTTCTGTCTTCTTTCTTCACATAGCACATCTTCTGTCTTCTTTCTTCACATACCGCACCTTTTGGGTCGTTTCTCCACACCTTCTGACTTCTTCTCACTTCCTCCTGGTTTCTATACTATTCCAGACGAGTTTTCTGTCCCATCTGCGTTCTTCCTCTACGTTTAGAGCCTCATTTTCAACGTCTTCTAGATGAATTTTCTGTTCCATCTTCCTTTTTTCTTAGTACATCATCATTTTCATATTCCAGATGAATTTTTCTGCTCCATCTGTATTTCTTCTCTGCAACATCATCATTTTCAACATATTCCAGACGATTTTCTGTTCATCTGCCGTCGGCCCTCTCCGGCCGGGATGAAAGCCGGTCCACTGCTTGGGCTGTCGTCTCCTTAGATGACTGTAAGGCAGGTTCCGCGGACCAGGGCTCGCCCTCCGTACGTGAGTGTCGGCGAGACCAAAGACCGTCCTGTCTTACACCTTCCACAGTGGTGAATCCCTCCCTGGCTGGGCTCACCAGGGTTCGTTGTGTGGCGATCCATTCCACACTCCTTACTTCCTAAAGTAGAAAAATATAAAATCTTCTTAATCCTATACCAAGGGAGGACTTGAAAGAAGTGACGTGGTGTGTGGTGGGTTTCGTGCTGCCTTCATCAAGCTGCATTCATCACGCTGCTTTCATCATGCTGGTTCTTCTCTGCTCGTATGTACTGTGGTTGACGTCCGGCTGGCCATGGGTGGTACTGTGTGTGACATTTGACAGAGAAACAATCCTAAAGGGGTGATGGATTAGTTGGAAGTGCATTCGCAAAAAAAAAGTTTACTTTATATGTTAGGTCAATGTTTGGCAACTATCATTTCCGTCACGACAATGTTCTCATCAGGCTGGGTCGGGGAGTGAAGCTCTGCGCACTACACTGAATATCATTTATCACTGCGCGTCAAAGAGTACATCACAAATCATAATAGCATAAAAATACACTGAGTGAAGCTCTGCATTCATCGCAATATTACTTTATATTAACCATCATCATCAACACACAGCTCACGGGACAAAAGACGGGGAATCAGTGTGGTCAAGCGAGGCGGGGCAGGTCAGAAGGACGTGAGGTCACCCGAGCGGGGTGGGGCGGCACTGGGCGAGGCGAGGCAGGCCAGGCCCAGCCAGGCTGGTGCGTTGCGGGTGAGGTGGGGAGGAGCCGAGGCGTGGTTGATCGGGCCAGGCCGAGGCTTCGCGGGGCGGGGAGGGGCACGGAACGGAGGGGCGGGGCAGGGCGGGGCAGGGATGGGAGGAAGGGTAAGGAGGGTGAGGTAAGGATTAGGACAGGGAGGAGGATGTAGGTTAAAAGACATGTTAAGTTATAACAGTTAGTACAGACACCGCTTTCATCACTGAAACACAATGGCTACATTCAACACTGACCAACAATCAAACTGCACTTGGGCTACTGAGAATGCCACAGATAGCGGGTGACACTGAGGAATTACGTTAATCACTGAACATATTTCTATTAAAAATTCGCGCATACCACCACAAGAGACATTTACTTGAGCTGTAACGGAGACACACTAGGACACTTTTCACGCTACTACGCAGGAACTTCTTATCACGCACTTTTGAACTAACGAGCCAGGTGTTATGGCTAACCGAGGGAAGGCGTGAGTTACGTTAAGTTCGCTGGCACCATTGTAATGACACGAAATAAACAGAGAAGAAGAATACATATATATAGGAATAGAGAGTAGGAATGTAAAGGTAGGAAACTTGGTAGTGTGGCCTGGATGTTATTTGTACAGCGTCACAACGCTTATCTTATCTCGTATGTCAATACACGTATATTACTTCTTAAAGGAACAACTTGTTAAACACCTCTTCGATACAACTATTTATTAATTCACTCAATGACATGGACACATTAATATCACTATTATATCGGGGTACTAACACATTATGCTTTACGTTACTTGACTCTGACTCTCGGACACACCTGAATGAATACACTTCCCACAGTAGGTAACTCACCCTAGGACGTTCTGACAAGACTCACGTGTACCCTGACGTAGGCCCAGTGGGTGCTGGCTGGGCTGCCTCCTATGGGAGAATCTGCTTAGCTGGTGATGCTGTGGTCTGGTCGGGAGGTCTCCCTCCCGACCTGGGGAGGGGACGTGCGTGACTCTGCTTAGTGAACCGAGAGACGACCCGAACGGGAGAGAGATGACAGCAACCAGAATGATAATCGTAATGGAATATCGAAAGGTAATGCCCGTGGACGGGACTGTAGGGCCTTTATATGGGGTCGGCCCAGCCGGCTTCTGACCTCTAACAATTAACACTAAACTGGTTTGATCTGGATAATTGTGTGCAGGTGTGGTCCTGGCCAGGTGTCTTGGCTAGGTGCGGTTGTAGGTCACCGGCTCACGTCATTAGCGGGCGAGGTCAAGTCCCTTAGGGTCGACCTGAGGTGTGTCAACCCGGAATGCGGTGGTACCACGAGGTCTGTAGTGTACTTGCTGTTATATGTGACATAATTCTGGGCTGTAAGCTTTGGTCTGACAATCACTCATTACACCCCCCCCCCCTCCCATGCCGCCCAACACACCCTAGCCGCCGTCGCCAGGCTAGAACAAACTGATGACATCCGTGTCAAGTTTATTTGGATCCCATCACATATAGGAACAACTGCCTGTGACACTGTTGATCGACTTACCAAAGAAGCGACACAAGAAGAAGATATTGAAGCCGCCCTCTCCCTGAATCATCTCAAATCTCGCATACACGCTACACAACGAGAAGCATTCGACGTAAAATGGACACACCTGAAACAACGGGGCAGCGTCACACTATGCCACTATGACGCTGTAACCGGTGACTCCAACCGCCACTACAAAGAGTATCAATCTCTGACTCGATCTCAACAGATTATGTACATGAGACTGCGCCTAGGGTACAGGTACCTCTGGGAGTACATTGGCAACCCTGAGCCTGGCCGCACTGTTTGTAAACTTTGTAGCCAACCCGACTCTCACACCCTCCCCCACTACTTCCTCACTTGCCCTATGACCTCCTCCTACAGGTCCCCAGCCCTTACCAACACCTCTTCCCTCCCTGACCAGATATCCCTCCTCCTAGTCACAGGCCTGGCACTTGACATTATTAGGGACTTGCCACGCTTTGCTATAAACAGATGAAATGTACCGGGAATTCCCCCCCCCCCCTGTCACTTTATGTAACTTGCTGACAAAACCTATGACCCTTCAGGCTTCCACGCCCTTAATGCATGAGTCATAAAGGCAAGCATGAATTGCATGCTTCCCAGTTGGGCACTGTAAACGAATATGTACAGTATATACACACAATACTCGGTACACACAATAACAAGTAGACAATACACGATACACACAATAAACAGTAGACAGTACACACAATACTATGCACACACAATACTCGGTACACAACAATACAGGGCACACACAGTGCACGGTACACAATACACACAATACTCTGTGCACATAATACACGGTACACAGCAATACTCGGTACACA